>NW_010399663.1:5166-9238 GCF_000710305.1 Buceros rhinoceros silvestris
GGAAAGAGTCTCTTCTGTCCATTTCCTTGGTATATGAATTAAATTTAGTTTTTTCTGGAGTCTGTTGTTGTCTCCCGATTTCTGCCATTTTCATTCTCTAGTCAAGAGCTGAATGTTCCCCTGCCAGTCACCATTCCTCTACATCTCTCTTTCATATTTCCAGACTTAGGCTTTTGTGCAGTTGTAATTCATGTTTGGCAGCTACATCTTTCAGCCGTAGGTGTTTGTGAGAGCAATTTTGGGCAGTATTTGCACACCATTACTAGGAAATCATTCCTAAGGGCCCAGTTAGAATCGTGACTGTTCTCTACTGTCCTTTGAGAGGATTAAAGAAGAAAAGGAGCCCACACTAAACAGCTTTTGTTGGGATCTTGAATGTAGAACTTGCATTCAACGTGATCTCCAGAACTGCTTTTTCTTTTGGCAGATATTTCCTGTAGTTGCACACTAACTGATCTGCTTAAAAGTCCCTTGAACTCGTGGTGTCTCAGAAGGGGACATTCTTAATTTGTTTCATCAGGGTGCTGACTTGGACTGTTGCATTAGCTAAAGAGACAGCAGTAATTGTGCTCTACACTGTTGTACTTTTAAGCACTTGTTCTATTCTACATCTAGGTTATTAAGTGATTCTCATTCTGATGGTATCAGAGTGCTTGGGCACAAAAACCCTCTCCCGAACTAAAGAGGCTTAAGAGGTATAAAGGAGTATCCTGTAGATGGGACTTTGCTGTAGTTATTTTCTTCTTTTAACTTGTATTTTTCTTTGCAGACAGACGTAAGTACAGCCGGGAATTCCTGCTCCAGTTTCATTTTTGTGATGTTGCCTGTGAACGACCACCACAGCTGGTCCACTTGGAAGGTGTGACAGATGCTAAACCAGGTATAAATGGGAGATTTTTCAGCTTGTGACTATCCTAGCGTGATTTTGATGAAAACATGAGGTGGAGGTAATGCTTGGTGAGAAAACAGGAAGGCAGAAGGGTGCCTTTTGTGGCTGTCTAATTAATGGATTCAGTGAGAGCTCAGAGGAGTACAGTCTTACCACCCTAATACACACCGACTGCATTCTTTCAGATGCACTGAGATTCAGCCTCTTTTGGAGGCCGTTTCTTGTAAAGTGAAATATATAAATATATATTTATTTTTTTCTGCTTCAGAATTTGTGACTAGGGAGAACAAACCTGAAGACTGTAATGTCCCAATGGCCACAACATAGATGTCCCTGTATGCTGGTACACAGTTGTCGCAGGTTAGGGCTGAGCTGGTCACTAAACAAATGACAGATGCTCACTATTACCCCCTTTCCCTTCCCCAAAAGGGAACACAAAGGGAATAAGGGAGAGAGACTTACGGGTTGGAAAAGAAAACTAAAACTGCTTTAATGAAATAATAAAATGAAATATACACAAATATACACAAACCCAATACTGAACCCAACCCCACCAATGCCAATCATATCACTGTCACCACTGATGCTGTGGGCAGGCACTGGGGAAGGCCCAGACTGGACTCAAGGCAGACAGGAACCAGATTCAGGAGCTGGATTCCTGAACTGGGTTCAGTAATGCACAGATGGGGATGAAAGGCAGAATGGACCGAGTCCTCCTCAGACGCCAACCACTGAAGAAGAGAGTTGACCCTTGTGATTGATCCCTCAGCTTTATACCGAATATGAAGTCTATGGGATGGAATATCTTGTTGGTCAGTTTAGGGTCCCTGTCCTGTCCGCTCCTCCCTGCAGGTGCGGCCTCTACCTTACTGCACCCCCACCGTGGCTCACAGGATTGAGCAGTGACCTTGGTCTGCACAGGAGCAAGTGTAAGCGAGCGCCTTTCTGCAGACCAATCCCTGGTAGTAACTGCAAACATCAAGCACTGTCGCTTGTAGAAGCAGACACTGTCTGCAGAAATATGCTGTTTGCTTCAGAAAGTGCAGTTAGTTAGAAGAGATTAAGCTGAAAAATGAAATCACTGAACAGAATTAGTTCTGTTCCAACTCAGACCAGGATATCAGGAGACACAACTTCAGCTCTCGTCCTTGTGGCATGGCTGTTTCTGCTCTCTCCATTTCTGTTCTGCCTTTCTAGACATCCTTTGAGTAAGAGAGCGAAGACTGATGTGCCCTGAGCCTTGATAATATTAAATGCTTTAAGGATATGACCTCAGGAGGGCAGAATATCACTTCTCAGTTGTTTGCACTGATCTGTTGTCAGGATGTTCCTGTGAGTCTTAGAGCTAGGGTTTCCTTTCAGTATTTTTCTTCAAGGTGCCTGTGACTGAAAGCTATCTGCTCTTCTTGAGCAAAAAGATTTGTTTGGTCTCAGGAGAAGCTTCTCAGACTTGGGACGAGCAGCCTGTTCCAGGATCTGTGTAGGTCTGGCTGGAATCTCTTTGCTCCTTTGCAGACCGCCCTGCACACTGGCCCAAGCCGGCTGCTGTGGTGAAAGACCCTGATCCCCAGCCATTCATTCCAAGGTAATCTCTGCACCTTCGATGCCCCCACTCTTCACAATCCCAGTCTTGTATTCCTGAGCACTGAAAATCTGGCTGAAGAAAAGCTGAAATAATTGTGAGGGTGGAAGAGCCAGATCCACCCAGCGTGATCCCAGCAGCTGGGTGCTGTTCTGTCAGCCATATGTTGGTGAGGTCCAGAATGAAGGGCATAGACAGGACCGGGTATTGGAGACAAAGGAAGTTTATAGTCTGCTTTGTCTTTGATGTAAGTGGAGTCAATAATTCTGAAAGACTGTCTTTTATGTGTTCACAAAGTAGAAATGGTTTGGACAGTTGCATCAGCAAGAGAACATTCAACTTCAGCTGTGACTGTGGTACTGGACACTGCATCATTCTCTTTCCTTCCTTGATAAGTGGTGGCTGTTCGTGTGTGCAGGTCTTCAGGTGTTATCCAGCATGGCCTCAACCTGACCTCTGTCTACAGCCACTTCCTGCCACAGAAGGGACGCCCAGAGGTCACAACGATGCCAATGGGGCTTGGAGCCACCGTTGATTATATCTTCTACTCAGCAGAGCCTGTGGAGAATGGGAACAGGGGTGGTGAGTGTAGCAGTGAGGGACTTATCGCTGTAACGTTGGGAGAGGGCTGTGAGGCGTGCCAGAATGCAGCTTTGTGTTGGGCAGTGCATTTTGTTAAGCTAGAGTGGATCTACAGGGTGTGCCTTTGACTGAAATGATGCACAAAGCAAAAGCAGCATTTGCTTAGGTATCATGAGAAGACCTTGTTTATCTTTGCTGTGGAAAAACTAGCTTCACGTAGACTTTTCAGGAAGCTAGAATGGAATGGATTCTGTTCGTCTGTGTAAATATCTTTCTTGTGTTCTTGATAACAGGCCGTGCTAGTTTCTAGTTCAAGGCTTGGACTTCGGGTCTGACTTAAACGACACACTGGCTTTAGACGGTGGTGGCTCTGGTTCTGTACAATGGCACCACCTCTCTGCTACCTGATACAGGAGTTATGTTGAGGAAAGACAGCATGTAGATGCATCCAGGAACTGTCTCTGACCTGGTTTGGATCATGTCAGAATCGGCTTTGGGGAGGAAGTTAGGAATGAAGAGATTAGTTCCTTCTCAGGGGAGAATCTGAAGCTATTGCTAGGACTTAGTGCCATGAAAGGAACTTCCCATGTAAGCAACTGCCTAGTGAATTCGGTATAATCTTGACTCCTGTGCCTGCAAGTACGTGAAACCATTGAACAGCAGTATTACAGAATGCTCAGGCTTTCCCACCTGGGCTCAAAGGTGCGTGCAGTGTTTGTGCATACTGTCTGTGTTCATCAGGGAAAGAATAGCAAAGCATTGTCTAGCATGCCTCTGTGAGTGTGTAGAGTTAATCTACAGCACCAGTCTCTGGCTGATGTTTCTTTCCATTTTCTTTGTCAGGTCGCAGGCTGTACCAGGATGGAGCCCTGAAGCTGCTTGGCCGCCTTTCCCTTCTCTCTGAAGATGTCCTGTTGCTGGCAAATGGCTTACCCAATTCTTTTTGTTCATCTGATCATCTCTGCCTGCTGGCTAGCTTTGGCTTGGAGATCTCCAGCCTCCGAGAGGGTTAGTGTTGG
>NW_010399663.1:9378-9832 GCF_000710305.1 Buceros rhinoceros silvestris
TAAAGAAAAGCTGTTCCGAACACAGCAGTCGAGGCTCTGGATTGCACAACCCGCTTGCAAGAAAACTCTTTTCCTTGTCATGCCCTAGAATTCCCTTTCTCCCGTCACACCCTCACAAAAAGCAGGGATGGGAGGCTTTTTACATTGGTATTTTGTGAGTCTCTGCAAACCTGAGCTGTGTTCCCCGTGGGCTTCCAGTTGTATTCGGGCATCGCCATCTCTTAAAGGGGTTCTTGTCCCACTGCTTTGTTCGCTTGCAAGAAAACTCTTTTCCTTGTCATGCCCTAGAATTCCCTTTCTCCCGTCACACCCTCACAAAAAGCAGGGATGGGAGGCTTTTTACATTGGTATTTTGTGAGTCTCTGCAAACCTGAGCTGTGTTCCCCGTGGGCTTCCAGTTGTATTCGGGCATCGCCATCTCTTAAAGGGGTTCTTGTCCCACTGCTTTGTTCAG
>NW_010399663.1:9939-23316 GCF_000710305.1 Buceros rhinoceros silvestris
TCAGCAGGTGTTTTAGTGCTGGAGGAACCAACATAACTCCCATGTTATTTGTCCCTGTGTGAGATCTTCAAGAAGCTGGGACAGAGAGGGGCAATGCTACCTACTTCTGGTTAGTTAGTTGTTACCAAGGAACAGGGGATGTATACACTAATATTCTTTCACACCAAAACAATGGTTCTTTTAATTTCTCAGTGGTAGTTTATGAAGTATGGTCTTTCCACGGCTAGTTGTCATGTTGCCTTAGAGAGTGTTGGTTCTGCTAACTGCTTCGAAATGGCTTTTACTTAATAATGTCTAAGGGCTGCCTTGCTGGCATAAGGGTTTGGGTAGTTGAACAGTTTCTACGAGAAGCTGCCTGCTACAACTAATGGACCAGGGAATGAGATTGCCAGGAATGAAGCCAGGGGTTCTACAGAGCTGCCCACAGGAGCTGAAGGCTTCCTTAGGGAAGGCTTCCTTCCTTTCTAGCAGTCTCAAATGGTACCTAGTTTGGCACTTGGAAAACTATTTATGATCCTCGCAGTGAATATTAGGTGGAAAAAAAATTATCCTGTAAGGCATGACAACCCCAGGAGGCTGAAACTCTGAGAGGGATGAAATTGGAAGGCATGTGAGAGGCAGCAGAGCCATCAGATGGAAGAGCTCGTACTTGTCACTTGCCTTACCTTTCTGTGTGGCCTTCCTATTCCATTCAGTCTGCCGGGGGGCAGACAGCCAACCTGTAGCTTCCTCCCGCATCAGACTGAAGTTCATGCTGCTGCCTCCTTCTGAAGCCAGCTATGTTTAGGAAGGTACAACCTGCAGGACTGACTCCTGTCCTTTGATAGGCATTGGGAAGAAGCGGAAGGCTGCGTACCTTGGGGCCAGATTGTTAATCGGCCGAATCCCAGTGTACCTTTGGTGTCCTATCAGACTACTTTGGTCAGCAGTGGCTTGGCCAGTACAGAAACAATCGAACTGTATCTGTTCCTAGGGCAGATTCCCCAGTTCAGCTTGACTTTTGGTGCTCAGTTTTTCTGTGAGAGATGAGAGCAATATTGGCAGAAACATTATCAGTCTTCTGTTCACAAATAAGGCAGGGAAATCTGGTCCCACATCAAGTTTTTGTGGGCAAGTAGACGGAGACTTGAAATACAGTTCTCTTCTTGGGTTATATTGGGGTACTTCCATATTTTGAATGTTACTTTCTTGATTGAAAAATAAATTTTTTCTAATCTAAGAATCTATTTGGTTTTTTACACAAAATAACTGCAACACCTTGTGCTCCTGGCAGCGGAACCCTCTGAGGACTTGCTCAACAAGGCTTTGCTGTCTGGAAGGTGAAAGAGGAGAGGACAAATTAGTTACACAAGATAGTAGTAATGAGGGTTGAAGAGAGGGGAGAAGTGGCCAGAGCTGTTGTCTCCCACCATATCCTCAAATCCCAGAGGTGGTTTATTTGACATTCAGCTTGTCTTGCAAAATGGTTTGCATTCAGGAACCCTTCCCCTCCTGCCAAAGAAGGCAAGTAGTGCTGATCTTTTATAGCTCATTTCTGTAAACTGTACAGAAATAAGGGTGTGGGGGTGTGTGGATTATGTTCTGTGCCCATATGATTGTGTAAGGACTTCATATTCCTGTCTTGCCCCCGCCACACGGTCTGTTTGCCTGGTGATATGTGGATGGCTTTTGCTACCCCATTAGGAATTTGTGTAAGTGAACAGCAGTCTGGGGTTGAATAAGTTTGCCGCTTTGTTTCACAGGTTGCGGTTCTGGTGTGGCACAGATGTTTGTACAGGAGGAGGGATGCAGAGCTATGTATTCCTATGGCTCGATGACAGTTGCACTAATTTCTGCAAGTACTCTTTTCTGATTTTGTAGTTGGTTGAATTTGGGAAGGACAGAGAGGAAAGGGAAGTCAGTGAACTGAGAGCTTTGCTTTGGCAGTCTGCTTCAGTTGTAGTTGCTGACTAGGGCTGATGGTCAGCTCATGAGAGGTGTGAGTGTTTGTGTGAAAGCAGCCCTTCTGCCCTGCCTCTTGAGACCCGTAACGTGTTCACAGTACACCATCAGATGACCTCGTTGCACCGGCACCCACTGAAGCACACTGCCAGGTCTGTGATATAACTGAAGCATAGGAGCTGTGCTTCAACATCACAAGTGCTTCTTCCATTTTATTTAAACCAAAGACCTGACTTTTCTTCTAGTTAACTTGCATGAAGACGTCTCTCAGGGAGGTCAAGCTAATGCTTCTCTTTCAATAAATGAAATAATACGGTACGAATTTGTAATAGAGAAGTGTTCAGCACTGGGTATGGAGTCATGTGCTGAGAGACCTCAGGACAATGCCTGCAAGTCCTCTGATTCTTCTTTCTGAAGGTTAGGAAGCTCCTAGAGGAATCTGCAGCTCCCAAAGCCCTGGCTCACACATGCTTCCCTGGGCATTCATAGGTGAAACTACTGCAGAAATGCAGGACCATTGCTAGGGACTGCATACAGACACAGAAAGGCAGGGGTGAAGAGGTGACCGCTGTGGTTGTTTTGACCACTGTCCCTGAAGCTCTGGTATAGTTCCCTACAGACTTGGCCTGTTTCAGGAAAGAAAAACAGCCCTGTGTTCTAGAGCAATTTGGAGTTAACTTTTGGAGTTTGGGTCTGGAGACCTGTAATGCCTCTGGCTGTGGGGGACTACAGGAAAAGTTCAGAGGTGGGGGTGGGTGGAAAAAGTCCCTACCTCTAAAAAAGCAATTAGTATATAATTGTAGGGAGAAAATAACATGCTTTAAGAATAGCACATAATGATATAATAAGAAGCTGTGGTAACGAGCAACTCGTGGTGGGACACAAAAGTAAGATTCCAGATGTAGCTCTTAACACTGTTTCCTAACCTAAATGCGTGACAAGTTGTCATTAGCACAGCTTTCTGATAAATTGCAGAGGGATCTGTAAATGGTTGTGACAGTGGAAGAGCAGGAATATCTGCTATACTCAAAAAGGGAAGATATCATGGAGGTAGGATCAGCTACATCATCTTAGTAGTGATGTAGAGCTCAGGAAGACTGGTGCTTAGGGTAAGGGGTGTCTGAGACCACTGGCAGTGTGTATAGTGTATCCATTCCCTGCTACCAGGCTCCTAAGCTGCAGGTGCATGCCGCTGGAGAGGCAGACGTATTTAACGAAGTGTCTTTGCTAGACAACTGCTTAGATTGCACTACAGCTGCTAGGCTTTGTTTAGTTACACTCGTAAGGTAGAAGTTAGACTTCCTTCACTTTCTCAGAGTTTGAAGTTCATCACTTCAAGAGGATGCCCTTTATAATCAGTTTTCCCAATTGCATGGGATGGGAGGAGTGGTAAACAATGTAATTGCTCTAATTTCTTTCCTTTTCTTAATAAATGAAACTTGGCTACCGCTTGAGATTTTCTTTCTCTATGCCTTTTCCTTATGGGGTATCTCTCCAGCAGCTGTTTTCCCATGACTGCCATATCCAGTTATCTTTCTGAATTACTGATGCTTATTTTTTCCTGCAACTGTATTTCTTCAGTTAAAAGTTATGGGTGCGATTCTTTAGAGCTCAGTCTTACTATAAACTCAACATTTAAATAGCATCGAGCTGTAAGATATGGATTCCCTTACCCCTGAAGAGTTAAGTGGGAGGGGTGCAAGCTCTGAAACTAACACTTACATGGGAATAACTCCTGTTATGTCAGAGAAAAAAAGGTTTAAGATTTATCATTAGGGCCCTCTTTGCCACCTCATTTGTGAAGCACGGGATAACTCTGAAATATACTTGATCTTAGTTCCTCTTCTTTGAGGAGTCTCTTAGAAGCTCTAAGAACAGTTCAGCACCTTAGAGAGAATCTCTTTTAAGAGAGGGTAAAGGTGTGTGTCCTGCTCTTAATGATATTTGAGAGTAATGTTGGCAAATACTCTACAAAGCGGGGTGTTACTACCGTGCAATATTTCCTCCCATTGCTGCCACCTCAGTAATAGCTACCGTTAGGAATTTGCAGGCATACGATGATTCATCCACATGCAGATGAAGCCTTTTGTGGGTCATCCAAAGGAGGAGTACACAAGCCTTAGTGGGACACCATCTCCTTTCAGTAGGCTTCCTGTTGTGCAAGTTAATTAATTGCTGGCTGTGACCTGCTCCTTAGCAGAATGTCGCTCCTGGCCGTGCTTTCTGTAGTGCCCTCACACTGAAATGAGCAAGCTGCGTGGTCCCCTCCATCGAATGTACTGCATTGTGTTTCCAGGTATGATACCGAGTTTCTGTAGAGAACTGCTATAATGCTAATCAACATGACTAATTTAACAGCTAGCGTACTTCAAGCTCCTTCCTTTTGTCAGCTCTACAAGTTTGGCTTCTCCTATGAAGGCAAGTTATTCTCAAAATTCCACTGAAAATGTCAATTCTAGTCTTGAAGCTCTTTTTTATTGATTTTTAAACTTATTTATTTTATTTCAGATCTAGACTAGATATTCTTGTGCGCTAGTGGAATAGGGATGCTGTATAGTAGAGCTGGAAAATTTTTCCTAACTTTGGTTAGACAAACAGGAGCTTTCAAGGTGCTGAGGTGGCAAAGGGAGAATTAGACTAGGTGCTGGCATGTGCGACAACAAAAGATTCATTTGTTCCATCCGGTCTTTCCTTTTATATACAGAAAAGATGTTACTTCAAGCCTTAGCAATGTTATTAGTTTTTCAGTCTTTTCTTTCTGGATAGGAAGCCTTCTGTATCAGTCTTACGTTTATTCAGTTATTGGGCACTTTCAGGAGCTGCCTCTGAACTGGGGACAAATGAATGCAGTAGTTACTCTAAAGCTCTCCTCCCCCGTCCAGTGTGAGGTTAGAGATAGGATGGCAGTCATTTTTTACCAGAATAAAAATATAATGCAGGAAAGGCAGCTCAGATGAGTTAGCCAAGACTGTAATGGCCTGCTGTCCCCAGCACGTCATAGGCCTTTGCCTTCCATAATCCTGCAGTCTCTGCCTGAAAGGTGCGCTTAAGGTTTGGTCTCACTCCCTCGTGAATGGATTCCTGTATGCTTTTAGGCAAGCGGGAGCCTTAAGTTTTGCAGTCTTAGACTTCTCAACATGGTAGCTGAGTGGGTTTCTTGATTTTTTCGAAGTTACTGCTTCGCTAAGTTGTGTATTCTTTCCACAATAAAGGTTTGTTGCCAAGGTCCGAGGTAGTGTAATCTCTATGTGACTTAAAAACCTAGAACTGTAGGAACTATCAGTAGTTCCCTCCAGTACAGGAAAAGCCTGATCTAAGAGGGAGAAGAAAGTAATTTATTTTTCATTTCAGCACTGTCAAGTCACTGTTCTGCTGTTCTCACTTTGTTCTCTAGCCATCACCCTGACCTGTACATCTATGGGGGAGTTTTAGGAGTTACCTGATTTTTAGCAGAATCTGTAAGATATACAGCAGAGGCTATTTCAGCCAAGCATCTGAAGTAGAGATTTATGGAAGTCACAGCATTTTGGTCTTTTTTTGCTAATACTGTTAGCATTTATCTATTTAATAGGTGAGCAAGAAGCCTTTGACAGCTGCTGAAGTCTTGTCAGCTGGGCTTGAACACAGGCCACGAAGGCTAATGAAGTTGCTACTTTCTTCTTTTGCGTCTTGATACCATCTACTAGGGGCTGTACAATTACTTCCCCTCAGGGCCGAAGTTGTTTATATAGTTAACTCAGCGAAGAGGGGATATTGCGTGTGCTCTTTGTGCTCTCTCATGTATTCTTTGGAGTAACAGGGGCTGTTTATTCCTTTCCTTTACATGCTGTAGGTTTGCCTACATCCTGCCCTGGTCCCAGCTATCACTTATTTTCCTAGAGAGATATTATATTATGCCTGAAAGATGATAGCTGGAATAAAGTCGGATCCCCCTTGCTGGAGAAATGCACTGAATCTTGCAGCTGACTGTCCTCTATTAACCCAGCAGCTATCTTGAGTGAATGTCATATCCTGGTGAGGTCATTGGTTTGGAAGGCCACTAACTATAGATCTTAAAGAGAATTGCTTTTCACACCAGGAAGAGACTGGATCAGTTGTTGAAGAGTAAAGCAGTGCAAGCAGAGGCTTGTGTTAACCCTTAGAGCATTGTTTCAAGACAGAAATTTCTGTTGCTGTATCCACTGATATTTTCTTTTCCATCCAGCCTGACTGATGGCAGTTCAAGAGGAGCAGAGGAGTTTTAGCTTTTGCTGCACAGCCACATACATACTTCTTACTCTCTGGCAGCTGCCTGTGTGTGTACAGACATACTCACCTGTTCAGATGGTTGAAGGAGAATGAGGTTCTTCCATGTCCATGGTGTTGTAAGTACAGGTCATCTATAAATATCTGTCTGATACCATCACTTGATGTTGTGTCTGAATTCTCAGCTGACTGACAACAGGAAAGTTTAAATTGGAAAGAAAGACAGGACATACATCTCGTTTTCTCTGCACAAGCTGAGAGTAGTACAGAGGGGAATTTTATTGTCCAAGTGTCAAAGGAAGCAGGAAGAAGTACCAACATTAGGGCTAAGGGAGGTGCAGTAAGAACTAAATCTAAATACAGGTTCTGTGTTGGCTACATAAGAACATAGAACCACACTGATTAATTACAAAAAGACACACATGATACTGTTCTTAAAGAAAGAAACCTTCCTTTTCTTAGTTGTGAGCTGTACCAGTGATAAAGATGTAAATGGTTTTGAAGCACCCTATCAGTGCTAGAGTGGAATACTGATGTGCATGGAAGGGACCACTCTGATCCCACTAGCACCATCTCAACCCTGACCTGGAGGGAAACTCTGCTCTGCAGAGATTATACAGGATTCAGTAGCCTTCTGGGTCTAAGTTGAGTTGCTGTTGAGCAGACGGGGCCAGGGCGACACTGAAGGAGAGTGATTGTGATACAAGTAAACACCTGCTCAGAAAACAGGCAAAAATATATTCCCTAAGGAGTTCAGCTTGGCTGTAGAGGGACCATCTCCAGCTTGCTCTAGCAGAGCAAACACCAAGCCAGAATAGCACTTGCTTTCTTAGACTAAGTAATGCAGGTCTTAATGTTGACAGGACAACAGAGTAAGACCACTGGAATATGCGGTGTTACTTCAGCCAGATTTTCACACAGGCTACCCATGAGATGCAGAGCACCTCCTGCTTGTATCTAGTGCTTATATGTAGGACCACTTGAAATACTTCACTTAGAGCAAATGGCTAAAGCAACCACTTGAAGTGATTAGCCAGAGCCACTGGAGCAAGGTCAAGCCTATCTAAGCCAGACTCTTGTCCTTTCACACAGGAGTATTATTCTGCTCATTGTGGTTTCTTAAACTCCACAGTTTTAAGGACAGTCATGTTTCAGTCTATGCAACACCACGTTAGCCTACCTTAAGGGGCAGGCACATGATTAAGGCTTTCACCTGAAATACTTAATTGGTTTTTTTCATGTTAAGCAGATCTGTTAACAGCAATACAGTTACTGCATGAACAGAAACTATGTTTCAACCAGTGTTCTGTAGTCATTGATTCTGGTGGATTCAAGCGTACTATGTACTGACCCATGTAGCAGCACACAGGTAAAATATTCAACTGAAAAAAAGCACTCCACTCCCAGCTAAAACACTTGCTAGCATACCTTAAGTTCCTAAAGACTCATTTAGCTTATCATATCAGAGTTAAAAAAAGGGTAGTGTGTCATAGACTGATGGACACCCACCCCCGCACTTTAGTATATGAAGTTTTATCAGTGACACTAGCAGAAAGTTTTGCTTACTAATCCATTTATCCGTTAAAAAAATTGCAGTTGGCCAGGTATAAAGGGATTTGTCTACATAAAGTACGAAGAGGAACTCTTATTTCAAAGTTTGCATTACATTTAAAATACATTTGCTAGTAGTAGGTCAGCATTTGTTCAAGTCTTTCAAAGCTCACCTAGACTTTAATACAACACAGGCAGTGTCTGTCTGTCCATTCTGCCCAGTGTCTGTCCGTCCATTCTGACCAGTCTGTCCATTCCTAGTGTACGGATGCAGTTCCCTTCCACAGAGTTCAGAAGGACTTGTACTGCAGAATAGGCATCAGATGAGACTTACGAACAGTGAAATTTACACCCCACAGCTAGATGAGCCATCATATTAGTACTTAACTTTGAGTAAATTGTAAGACTTCTCACAATCTATCTTTTTTCTTCTGCAGGCACTATGGAGTATGAGTTACAGTCTAGTTCCTTCCTTCTCTTTAGCTCTAAAGACTGCAGAAGTGAAAAAGGCTCATCTCCAGCCTTTTTGCCCATATGGTTAAATGCAGACAGACTAGAAGCCAGAGCAGGTGGATGGGAGAAGAAAGAAGTGGAAGTGCAAAAGTTCATCTTTCATTGTACCCTTAGGTTTCTTACAGCATAGAACTGGACTGTACTAATCCCTTCTGTCACAGGGGGATGCTATCTTGTTTGTTAGCAAGGAAGGTGAACTTTGTATTGAAGTGGTTCATCTTGTTACAAAGATAGAAGCAAGCATTAGAAGGGGAGAATTTTTTTGTCATTTTCCAGCTTCTTGCATCATCTGCTAAGCTGGAGATACAGAAACAGTAAGGGGCAGGAATTCTACCACACAGAGAAACATAGTAGAAGGCTTGAAACAGTAACCCAGTAGAAGGCTCATGTCTGCTCTTGTGTCCATCTTCAGAAGTCATCAACATTAGACACATTAGATACAAGAAGAATTAAATGCCTCCTAACATATCTAATTGTGCAACTAAATCTTGAAAGAGCATATTCTTGTCTAACTACAGCTGGGGATTAAGAAACCTTGAACTCTACCTGTCATTCATTCCTTAAACATCCACTTCCTTTGGTTTTCTATTGGCCTTGGTTACATCCTGCAGGAAAGCACTTAATTACCAAACAAAGCATTGTGTTTTAAGCCATTCTGCCCTGGTGATCGAACTCTGCTGAGTATCCGTTTTGCTCTGCTCTCAAGAAAGCATCATAAGCTTGCATCTAACCCCTCACTTGCCTCAACTGTTTTGAAGTCTTTCTCCCACCAACACACTTCCCCTTCCTTTCTATCGAAAAAGGCTCAACTCTGTCCAGCTATTGAATGCTCTCTGATTATTCTCAAGAGCCTTCCAGCTACTCTGAATTAACCAACCAACCAACCAACCAACCAGGCAAAGTCATAGGTAAGGTGAATCTTAGTTTTATCTAAGTGGCTTTTATAATTTTTTTTCTGGGCTTCATCTGCTTCTAATAACACCTCACGTTCAGTCTCTCTTGCTGGCAGCTGCTTATATTTGTTGTATGATTCACCTGAACTTTTAGTCTGCTGTATACAAACATTATTCAAAGGCAGCTTCTGGCTTTTGCCTGACCCATATTAGTTAGTTACCATAAAGGTAACTGTGTTACCTTTACAACTAACATCATCCTTAGCATCCAGATGTTATATATGTTAATTTAGAGCCACATAAAACTGACCAGAGAGTACATTCAAATGGGTGCTTGGCTCGCTACTGCTGTCTCATTTCAAATTGTTGCAGGTAGCTGGAGTGCAAGGGAGGGAACAAGTGTTGCACTACACCTTGGAAAACGGCATCCACTTCTGGATTAACGTTACCTTGGATCAGCAGCAAGTTCTCCTACCTCCCCATGGATTGCCCTCCTGGTTGTACAGTATAGAAGAAAAGTACAGACTACAAAGAGAGCTTGGAAGGACAAACTGCAGTGGTATGGATATAGCACCTTGCAAGTTACATCACAGTTAAGGATGTACACTTAGGAACTTGAGGCCTGAGTTAAATTGTTTTTGTGGGTGGTGCTTCAAGGATTAACACTGCTTTAACTCGACAGAAGAGCTGATTTGTTGGGCATAAGAACCCATTCTCTGCTGACAAAATAGCACTGCTTATATGAGGGTGTGGCACAGCAATTCTGCAACAAACAATCTGGCAGAACTAAACTCCATCATGTTTCTAACAAGTTCACAGGAAAGAATAAGCCCAGTTATAAGAAAATTAAATAGGTAGTATTTCAGAAAGTTTAGCTCTTTGTCAGTGCTTGATAAAACAAGACTCAGTTTCTCTCCAGGATACTCCCACTCCTAAGATCAGTTTTTGCATCCCCTAGATCCACGCATCCAGATCACTTCAAGTCCATGCTGCTCTGACTTCTGGCAAACCCACTGTTCCAGGCCCTAGGCCTCAAAGTGAGGTCTGACAACACTCCAGATTTCTGACAGGCGTTACACTGCTTAATCAGTAGTACAACACTCCCCTGAAGGGCAGGTAGAGTCAAAGCTGTAAGCAGTAGGAAAGGCCCAGCCTTTTGGGGAAGGCTAGCATAAGTGTTGCTATTAAATACTGCAGCTATCTGAAAAGCCAGAACATGGGCACAGCTCAGGGACAGGATTGGGGAACTACTTCCAGGAGGCTCCAGGCTGAGCTGTCAGGAAGGGAGCTGCAATCTTCTTGAGCAGGTCTTCCCACCAGCAGGTGTGTCTGTAACTCCAGCACTAACACTACAGTGAAGAAGGAGCAAGACTTTTGTGGAAAGGAAAAATGCTTGTAAAACCCGTTCATATCATTGAATGCTTTAATTATTTACTCTTAAAACTCATACCTCAGTGACTAAAGTCACTTTCACAGTAGCAGTCACTAGAAGTTAGCAGAGAGAAGGGTGATGAAGAGATGACTCCCAAGTTCAGGCTTCCTACCAGCCCCTGCCTGCCCTGTCTCCACTGGTGGGATGACTGAGGTCTCTGTGCCTGTTTTCATATGGCAATGGCGTAGGCATATCCTGACCCACTCAATCACAAAAGGACTTATGGCAACAGCTCAGGAGCACTGCAGTGGGTAAAAAGGATCATCATCCCGCTGTCTACCCCCTCAGAGACAATGAAATGCTTGGAAGTAGGCGGGACTGAACACACAAGATGCGGTTTCCCCAGATTAGAGGCCCTTGTACGATCAGTAAATCAGGCCGAGCGAATTCAGCCCTGTCTCTCACAAGAGTAATGCTAAACAAATGTGTTCATAATGATAAAACCAGGAGGTTTTTGCACAAGATGTGGGGGCAATCCCATTCCAGCATCACTTCTCCTTCAGCCCTGCAGGTCTTGCATGGGTTGAAGACTTCTGTGTAGACAGGGAAGAAGTACTGTCGACAAGATCTACTCGCTGTCAACGCAAAAAAGATCTGCTGACCCCACTCCATATTCTTCCTCCAGCAAACTCCCACCAGCATACGGGGTTTTGTAAAAATACTTGTTTCAGTGAATTAAGATGGACACCTTTCCCAAAGCAGGCAGGTGAATCCTCTGGGACCCATGGGATCCAGCTCTGGGACTGGGCCACTAGGAAGTACCTGGGAAGATCAGGACTCTGTTCCACATCCCTGTCCCCTTTGTCAGCATCACTGCAGGTGGATCCAGGACCCAGCTGTGTCCAGGAAGAAGTCTGTGGAGCCAGGCACACAAGGCACAGCTCTTCACACCCGGATCTGGTACCCATTGAGGTCTGGCATGGCTTTGGAATCAGCAGGCTTCTTCTCACCAGATGGCCTGTGAGAAAAGAGGGTAAGAACTATGCAGAAACTGTTTCAGTCAGTATGTGCTGTGCATAGAGATGGCAGCACAGGAGAGCTTCAGATTTATCCTACACTGTTGAGGGCAAGATTATTCTGCAACCTCCGACTCACCCAACAATCTCCACAGAAGAGAATGCAGGTTAGGGAGAGCAGGAAGTCCGCTCAGGTACACCAAATCAGTTTCAGAAAAACCACCTTACTGACAGCAGTGTTATTTTTGGAATCTTTTTGGGGCACACGTCTGTGGGACACCAGAGCTCAAACCCCTGCATAAGGTTAAATATCAGCTACCAAGACCACTATTTGAGCTGCCTTCCTCCTCCCTGCCAAGACAAGCAAACAAACCATCCATCCCCCGCCACTCCCCAAGCAATGGTAAACTCACAAAGGCACAGACTAGGGAAGAATACTACTGCAGGTCAGAGAATTATCCCCTGTTATAAAGAACCCCAGCAACACATCGGAAGGATCCAAAACCAGACAGCAAAGTGGAGTTCTGTGAGTAAAACAGAGATGTTCTAGATAGGTCTCCTGCCCAGCAGCCCCACTCACCGTCGGTCCCCGCGGCTGTTGCGCCGATGGGGGCTGGCCTGACCTCTTTGTGGGGAGGAGACGTCTTTCTTTCTGTCCTTGGTGGGAGATGGTAGCCCAGTTCCTTTGCCAATCTGTCAGAAAAATTAAAGAGCAGCATGAGCAGAAAACCAATACTGCTAGTAACCAGAAAGCACAAAGCCTAACAGCAATTAATTATGTGGGAATAAAAGACAAAAAGGCAAGGCAATTGCATCAAAAATGCAAAAGCCAGAAAAAACAAGATACAGTGACAGCTGTGGCTCCAAAGACTATATACAGTCCAAGCTAATCACAGCTGCAGTACTGCACAAACATCTATTAGGGGACCAGCCTGTTACAAAGGAAAAGAGCCCCCAGCCTCCAGTGCACCCTCTACTCCACCTCCATTTAGGAGAGCCTCCTGCCACTTCAGTCTCCCAGCACACCATCAGATGCACCAGTGAACTACTTCTCCATGCTTGCTGCTTACCTTCAGCCTCATATCACGGGCATGTCTCTCAAGCTCTTTGCGGAAGTCTTCCCGGGTTAGCTTGTCTAGATCCAGGATGGAGTGCTTCCACTCAATCTGCTCCACACTGTGTGGGTCATGGGACACACAGTGTCCCAGCTTCACCTTTTTGAGAGTGTGCCAGCAGCGGCGATATGCATCTTCAAAGTCAAAGATGAGTTCACTCAATGTGCGGAAGATGGGTGCCTTGTACATGAGCTCCTCACGTCGGCTGATGCCCAGTGCCCCATAGCGGCCTCCAAAGTTCACCCCCAGCACAATGTGTCGGAAGTAGTTCCCTGAGAAGTGGGTTTTGAAGCTGATGGGGAAACGGTCCAGCGTGGTCATGTTGTTGGTGAGGTAACTGACAGCAGCCACTATTCAGGAAACAACCAGTGATTTTTTCTTGACAAGTTACTTCCTTCCTGCTCCAAACTCTCCCAGCCTGCTCAGCGGACTCACCACTGACTCAGGCATCACATAGTCAGGATTTGTTCTCCAGATCAAAAGTCCAGCTCATTGCAAGCTGCCCTGCTTTCATCAGGGTCATGGGAAAAACAGACTTGGCCTCTTCAACAAAACAGTCAACAGAAGGAAGTTAATTCTGAGGTGGAAGTTGCAGTGCTAACACCTCAAATGGACTGTATTCCATAGCTCCCAGACTCTTAAAACTGTAGCATTATTACTCTGTTTTAATCTGGTTTCTGAGGTATTATTTCACACACAAACCCTACAGGTGATTTTGCCAATGTGCAGCA
>NW_010399663.1:23408-26656 GCF_000710305.1 Buceros rhinoceros silvestris
AGCCCAAGTGACACAGACTAAGCCTGGAAGATAGGTAGGAAAGATGTGTACTTAAAGATGACACATGTCTAGAATTAATAAAGGTATTGTCTAAGCTGGCAGGCAGCGTTAGACAGAATAATAAAGTGCAGTACACCATAATTAGAAGTCAGGGAGGATCTTTAACTTATTTTCATGTAGAACATATGCAGGGGACATTGCAGTAAGGGACCAGTGTTACCCACAAAGGACTTCCTGACCTAACTCTAGCTAATATTTTTGCCCCTCTTTAGATGTTTCTTAGACTTTTTCTTTAGCTTTTACTCAATTTTAGACTTGTCCAGAGCAGCACCACCCTTCTTGGGGAAGAAGGAGCAATTCTGAAGAACCAGTTCTGGTATTTCAGAGAATTGCTTGGATTTGGATTTTATTGGTAATTTTTTGGGGAAGAACTGGCAAGAGAAAAACAGAGGGGTGTGGGACTTCGCAACTATTATCAGCATCCTCAAAGCATCTGAGAAAGCAGAGGAGAAAACATAAGGATGGGCAGACATGCACTTGCAAGAGGAAAGGATACATTCCCAGGATCACAGCTTCCAGGCATTTGATTGGCAGGGCCTCTTTGGTCATTTCTTTGGCCAGGTCCATTAGCCTGCAGATGGGACAAGGGGAAGATGAGGACAGTTAGGGGGCTTGTGGTATGCACGTATGGCCACTTCATCCCTTTTGGACTACAATTGTAAGGTAGGTTTCCGGGAGAGAAGGTGGCCCACAGGACAGGGTACAGAAGAAAGTATCTTCTTCAGGAAGATACTAAATCCAAACCAGGTCTCTACCACATGCTGTCACTGCTTACAAGGAGCTCCCTCAGAGAATTACAGCAAAGCTGCCTACTAGACCAAGCTTTTTCTCAGGAAGACCACGGGACTTGGCTCACTGAGTTCTGCACGGACACCAGTGTGGCCGCAAGCAGAAGCCTCAGAGGACCAAAAGCCAGCAATGTTTGCCTCACAAGGTTCAAGTACAGTGAAGCCCTCTTCTCTGGCATCAACCCTACTCTCTGTTCAACAAATACTGTGGAGGACACATTGCACTGATTAAAACACAAGACATTGGGGTCACATAAGTCTATGGACTAGACCAATAGTAAGAAGAAAGTCTTGGAAGACTTTCAATATGCTGGCCAAGAGAGTCAATGAACATCAGGTGCTTATCTCCAGGAACTTATGGGGCACAACTCTTCCCAAAACCTGCAGTTTAGAGAATCCCCCTTCTCCTTCAAAGTATGAGACACCAAAAGCTTAGTGAGTCTACACTAAGATGCTCAAAGGAGCTATCAAGTTAGACCTGTAAAGATAGCTGGCTTTTACAAAGCTTCTTTAGGGCAGGACCTAATTTCAGAATCCACCAGAAGTTCATACAGTTATATTCCGAGTAGAAGCAGGCAGAATCTGCCTGTTTGAAATACATTTACATTATATTACTGGATTTACTGATCCATGACAACAAAATCTACTCTTGTCCTTAAGAAAGGCCTGTCACAGCTCTGCCCCACCATGCCCCAAGCAACGGACAATGAAGTCACCTAAACTAGGAGGGAGCTGCAGTACTGAAAGCCCTGAGTTCCACCTAGACATTGTTCAGGGGGTGGAAGAAAAAGCAGTGAGTATAGCAAGGCCCCAACGTCTTGAAGCAAGAATTAAATGCTGTAGGGACTGCCGGCACTTACCCAGTCAGAGGTCTGCTCTTCTTAATCTCAAAGAATTGTGTCCCAGTGTGATTGTACCTGAAGGCAAGAAGTTAAGGGCTTGGCAGCTTGGAAAGTAGAGTTTGAAGAAAATTGGTCTGAAGAACTTTAATGTTAGTTACTATTCTCACAGGAAAGTCACGATCCTGCAAATATAACAGCAATGCAAGCAAGTCCCCACCTCCCTCTCCTGCATTTCTCCTTCGCTTCCACTTCCTTTCGTTTTTGCCAAAGTTTCTCTTTCTCCCTCCCTCACAAAGGTTTCTACTCCATTTCCTGAACTTCCATGCTGATAGCACATGTTCTGCTCAGCTTTTCAGTTACCAGGGCAGAACAAAGTTCGACATGTCTCTCTGCTCCGGTCGGCACAGAACGGACAGAACACTGAAACATTCATGATACCTTATTCTAAGACTGCCTGGGACCCAGTCCAGACCACAACCACTTCAGATGGGTGAGAGCTGCCAAAAGGTCTGCCGCCTTATCTTGTTTAGGGCTGAAGCCAGAGCTAGATCTGCATCTCGTCAGTGAGATTAGGCTGTGTTTGCACAGCACGTGCCTGCTGTCCAGCACAATGGGGATGGAGAAATCTCATTCCCAGTACACAGTCACGCAGGCAGCTCTGCATATAAGGAGGCAGGATACCAGATGCCCAAAAGCAGGGTAGCTAACTGTTCTTCAGACAGTTACAGAGAAGAGTGTTCGACTAGGATAACCTGAGAGGCAGTCTTCTTACCACCACAGCTCACCCATGCCTCAAGAGTGAGGTGACACATTTTGTAGTCCAAGACCTGGCCGTCAGGGTCTCCGATATCCATGTTTTTAACAAAATGGTACTGTAAAGTAACTGACCTAGAAGGGTGGGTGGTGGGAAAAGGCCCTCGACAACAAGCCCGTTTCTTACATGGAGTGACCAGGATCAGAAGGTAACTAGGGCAGAAAAGAACAGAGCAGCAAAACAAACTATCATCCTAAGTCCGGCTTCCTGTTTTCAGGCAGCAAGTTTCAGTTCCCCTCCAGCTACAGAATGAGCTTTTCTGTTCTTCACAGGGAAAGAAAGTCCCCTTGCTCTCTCCTCCTGGGTTATCACACCAGTGACTAAGGTAACCGTAAAGGATACTGAAGCTCCCTGATGTAGCGCTGTACAGCTTCCAGACGCTCAGGGATGGGGGTGGACGGCTGGAATGCAGGCACACTTGGTATGGGAATCTGAAATGGGGAGCAGAACATAATTCACTGCTTCCAAACCTCTCCAGTTTTCTGCTGAACTCTATGGCATGTTGCTACGGGGAGTGCGTTCCACTGAAACCTGCTCCTTTTTGTCTGAAGTGGCCACACCAGGAACCAGGAACATTCCTCTGTTAATAGAAATACACTGATAACTGGGAAGAGATTCAGCATGAAGCGGCACCACAGAGCTGCAAGAGAAACTGTGTAAAAGGGTCCTGCATTGAGGCAATGTTACACTGGAAGAGTTAGATAAAAAAATGACAAGTGTCACCGGTTTGGCCGAGGTTGAGCC
>NW_010399664.1:0-410 GCF_000710305.1 Buceros rhinoceros silvestris
GGTCGCTGTGCAGCAACCACCGTCCGCAGCCGGGTACAGGGATGCTGCCGCCGGCAGGGATCTGCCGCCTCCCGGCGAGGTCATGCCCCCCGCATCCCCCGCCAGCGGGAAGCGGGCTGCAGCCGAGCCGGGGCACGGCCGCGAGCAGTACACGGGTAATGAATACACAGCTGCGGTAAAGGCACCCCGCGGTGGGTACTGGCATGGCCCTTGTCGCGTGTGGTAACACTGGCAGGGACTGCGCTGTTGGTGACACTGTCCTGTCGCCTCATGGTACCTTCATCACGGCTTTCACTTTAACGAGGAAAATGTAGAAATGAATTGCAAAAGCTTAGTCTTGTGTGTCTTACACTGGCAAAGCCAGGGTGGTGCCAGGGCCTGTGCAGTGGCAGCTCTTGGCTGGTGTTTTG
>NW_010399664.1:555-5649 GCF_000710305.1 Buceros rhinoceros silvestris
CTCAGGAAGCCTGAAGTGATCCCCACTGTCAGAGCCTCTGTATGGTAGCCTGGGCTTGCTGAAGCTTTGCTGTAACAATATAAACCAAAAACCATTTTCAGAAAATGTGCTACTTTGAACCGGTTGCAATACAGCATTTAGACTAGATGCAATACGGTATTTGTCTGCGGGGTACTGACCTGCCTCTTGGCTTGGTATGCAAAAGTATGAGAGTCCTTTTGCGTATGAGGGGTGCTATGTTTGTGTACGCTAAGCTACATAAAATTTAGACCCTTCAAGCCATGAGCTGCCAGATGAAACAAGTTTCTTTCAGACTACTTCAATTTTGTATCTGAAAAAGAGTTCCCCTTGCACTTCAGGATCAAAGGAGTGTGAATAGCATTACAGACCACTTGAAACAAATCTTTCAAATTGTTTTTCAGAAGGAAGTTAAGCCCTGTGATAGTTTTCCTCAGCACTAGCATTACACAAGTGGCTCCTGCAGGTTGGAGCTGTGGTAAAGATCTCTGCAAGCTGTATAAAAGCAAGGGCATAATAGGTACTGCAGCGTTAATCTAACACATTGAAAAATGCTTTCCCTTTTTGAAGGAACTGGCAGACCTGGAGTTTATTAGGTTTCATTAAGAAATCGCTTTGTCTCCTTACCAAGTTAAATAGGAGAGCTGGTTTTCCAAAAAGTTCATTCCTCACTGTGCTTACTTCCCAGTTGCTCTCAGTGGTTTGCATGAATAAGCAGCCTGCTGCACTTGAACAAAGCCCCCCAAACACTCACCCATCTTTTTCCGTTATGTGCCAAGAAAGCACATAATGATAGTAATTGCAACAACTTCAGTACAAGCAGCTCTACACCCAGTGGCAGTCCCCAACTGGAAGTAATTGGCACAGCTGTTCTGCGGAGTTCTGCCAGCTTGAAACATGGAGGGATCTGCTCCCTTGTGCCTGCAGAGAGAGATGAATCAAAGGGAAATAGAAATGTAGGAAGGCAACATACAAGCAAATTCATAATGCCTTTTTTCCCCCATTCCTTCAGCTATAAAGGTCTGATTTTTAATAACTTCAGAACTGCAGAAACAGCCTTCTACAGGATTATTTAATGAAAAGCTAATGCAACATCAAAACCATCAGTTTTACTGTCCATAACTGTCCGGTGCTATTTGAAGTTAAAGCATTCTGTTGAACTAAACTAATTCATATGAATATGTTGACCTATGACAATTATGAAAATAGGCGCAAAAGTACTGTTAAAAAAATTCTTCTGGTTTTTATAAGAGAGTTGAAGTGCCACATACTGAAGGAAAAGCAAATGCATTTTCCTGCTTCTGTCAAAGGCAGCATACATGTGGTGCCTAGCGTTTGTAACTGGGAGTATTTCCATGTAATTCACAGACCCACAAGGCAGTCAAAGATGTACCTACATCTGGGAAAGGCACGTCTAAACTGTCTTTCTGTGTGCTAGCACGGAAGGATGCTGCCTGGGTGCAGCAGTGCTGCGTGTTGTGAGGCAATGTGTGTAAACCCTGCAGTCATTTGTGATACACCAGGGTAGCGGGCACTGGCGCAGTCAGCAAACAGGATAAAGGCAGCCTCCCCTCTAACCGACAAGATGTGTGGGATGTACAACATACAAAATTTTTCAGAACTAAACAGGTATGCAATTGCCATTTTATAAGACTTCACAAATTTCTTGGCCAGATGGCCTGGGAGCCTTGAAAAAGGTCCATGCACACTCAGTACCTTAATTTTGAAAGCATTTGCAGGCTTGTCATTTGCATCACCTTTCATAATATTTTCAGTTCTTTCTTTGAGGCTGATAATGCTTTGCTTACTTCAAAGGTGGCTGCTTTTCCACCCTCAACTGTTACTATGTTCCTTCCTTTATCCTTCTAAAGACCCTTTCCTTGACTTTTTAAATCTCTTCTGAGCTGCTTAAAAATCTTAAATCACATGGTGCCAGCTACTTCACGGTGGTTTTTGGCAAGTGGGGGAAAGGTAAAGTTCGATCAAAAAATGTTGCTCGTGCCAAGTACAAGATGCCTGGGCCCACACATCCACCTGGTTCCTGGATGAGTTTGCAGCCTGTGCTGGACCCCACGCTGGCACGGAACGCTGCTGGCTCAGATAAGCGTACGTACACTGCAGCAACACCCTGAATGACTACAAGGGGGGCGCAGGCAGTACATGACCCTGAACACGTTTTCTTATACATATGGGAGAACAACCCTGTCTCAGCAGGGTGTTGATCCTTTCAACTAGAAGATGACCTTCTTGACAACTTATTTTAAAGTTGTTCACAAATGTATTTCCTCTATCTGAAGAGCCTGAGTTGTCAGGAAGGGAAAAAAGTCAATGGCACATCTCTGTGCGATGACGTGGCCAGGCACAGACTGCCGCTAGGAATGACAGATGGAAACAACCCAAATGCTAACATTTGTTCACAAATGATTACTAAATGCTTACAAGTGATAACTCAGACACTGGCATTTGGGAGTGATGCACAAATTAAAAAAAAAAAAAAAAGGGCTAAATTCCCTGGCTAGTATTTTCATGACAAATAATTGAGTGTACCTCACACACTCCTCTGCAGTCAGAAGTCAGAATGCAGCCATAGCCAAAATCAGCCCTGGTTTAATCCAGTAATATTACGGGTGGCTGCGGCCCGTTATGTGTTTTTCCCAGGCCCTCAAATGCTTTACTAGCATTTGCAATCAAAGAGTATCAAAGATCCCTGATGTAAACTGGCGTTTCAAGAGCAGAAGTGACCCGTGGCCTTTGGGAAGGGCAGGCTGAATTTCCTGTTTGGTTGGTGTTACACTCTCATCGCACAGCTGCACTGCCTGTCTCTCTCTCTTTATTGAGTAGTTCTGTTTCCCTCTCTTCATACTGTTTGAAGATCACATACACTTCCCAGTACAAAATATTTGGACCATTTAACAGATGTGTGCTTTGTGAGATGGACCCTGAGTGGGCACAAGGGGAAGCACAGTATGGCTGAAACATCAAAAGAGGAAGCAAAGGCTGGAGACGAGCCATTTCTTCTCTATGGGAGTAGGAGAGAGATAAATGGTTGGGAGTTCTCCAACACAACAGGTTTTCAGTAAAACATTTCTGTTTCAACAGAAAGACCTGATTCATTGAAATAGGAATGTTTTACAAAGAAGCATCTTTTTCAGTGAACTTTTAGCAGAACTCAGACAAGATGCCCCCGAAATCCACCTGTTACTCTGTTGACTCAGTTGGAGAGCTCGCTGCACTTGTCGTGAATCATCAGAATCAGAGACTGCGTGACTTCTGGACTGCCTGGCCAACTAACTCCCAAGATGCTCTACCCTCCTGTGCCACCTCCTGCCCACATTACCCATTAGGGAAGATGAGGGTTCAGGTCTGCCCACAAGTCATGACTGTTCTGAGACTACACAGCCTCAGAGCTTGCAAGGGATGACCCCAGTTTCATCTGACCTCCCCTATAGGCAGCCATCCTTTTCCCTTGAGGCTGGACTAAGGTAAAAGTTTGGGAAATTTTGTCCTAAAGAATCCAAACAATTGTGAATTCGTTGGCCATTGCTGACAAGCCAGTCCACTTTTGTTTATTACTCTTGCTGGGAATAGAAATCTGTGTCAAACTTGAGCTTATTTTACTCTCTTTCAGTCCCTGGACCTCATGCCTTTGCTGCAAGAGATAAAAGCTCCCCTTTTTCCAGGAGCACACATGCAAGGTGCTCTCCTGAGTTAAGTCCACATTATTTCCCCTATGACTTAACATTAGATGAACTCAGCTATAGCTCTCACCCTTGGGCTGTCCTTCAATACCTGGAAAGGCCCATTTTTTAAAGAGTTTATAAACATTTAGAAAAGTGGTACAAAGAACTCCTCAGCTAATTCTTCTGAGGCACTTCCATACAAGTTACCCGGCTGTTTTGTCTTGGCAGATACTCAGTTATATCTTTCTCTTTGGCAAACATTAAACTTCTAATTGAAGGTGCATTATCAGATGGTGTACATCCTGCCTGGGCATTTCTATTACAGAGAAAGAAGAGGTAGTCAGCAGTTCTGTATTATTTGCATCATTACATTTGCATTTTGGGTTCCTTGTCATTGCTGACTGGTGCAATACAACATCTGTACCAGCTAACTGTAAAAGGCTCGTGGACACTGATGCCTAGGCAACAGCTGATTTTTTTAGGTTAGTGATTAAGTCTTTTTTGTCTTCCCGAATGAGCTGGGTATTATATTACCTCTTGCCATAGAACAGGACCTTTGGATTGAAATAAATCATTAGCCTCTATTTTAGAAACACTATGGCTGTTTTAGTGATGTCCAGAGGGAGGTTATCTGTGATAATGCAGTGTATACAAACACTAGAAGAAAGACATGGCAAGAGAAAAATTCACCAAGTGGAGAGAATGAACTTAGTGGCCATGCAATTTTTGCTAAGGTTTCCGTTTCTTCTCTCCAGAAGGTTGGTGTTAGTTATTCAATCTTTAAACTTGAGTTAACGTCACTTAACCTCTTACAAGATAGAAAAGTATCACGATCTTCCCCAGGGTATAGCAAGGGTCAGCAACTAATGCTAGGAGATAACCCTGTATTTTTGTCATGTCTGATCTGGAAATTATTTTTAAATGAGATTGAGGCAGATATTGGACACAGATTTTTATCCAATTCCTATTCAAAATGGAAGTTTGAAACCAAGTATGCCATCCTAAAGAAGGTTCAAGTGAGGAGACAGTATATAATGTTTAATTCAGAAAGTTGCTTCTCTAACTTTGTGTTCGTATGACCTATACAATTGCAAAATACTGTTATGTTAGAACTAAGTTTTCTGTTTAGCATGACTACGCAAATCTTATTTACAGGTTAAAAAACTAGCCTGATTTCTTTAAAAAGAGAACATTCTTGAACTGAAGTGACAGCGAGAGATAGAAAGTAAATAATTCCAGTATGCGCATCCTCTTTGCCTAAGAGAACGCCGCCGAGCGGAGCGGTGCCGGGGAGGCGGCAGTAACCGGGGCTACAGCTCCCTCCAGCGCCGGCACGGCGGCGTTTCCAGCCGGGAAGGGAGCCGGCCTCGGCTGCAACCCCCCCCCGCCCCGGCCG
>NW_010399664.1:5753-8205 GCF_000710305.1 Buceros rhinoceros silvestris
GCCAACCCCCCCCCGCCACGGCTGCCTTCCCGGTTCTGAGCGTTTGGAAATCACTTACTAGCTCACAGGCATGTTCGACATCGTAGAAATTCCTCGATTTTGAGCTTTAAGGATAATAAATGTGGGATCAGATCATGTATACTGGAAACTGATAGGGCAAATGGCATAGACGAGATAAATCTCATGTTAGTTTGGGAAGGGTTGAGAGCTGGCTGCTTGAAAAATCGAGAATTTCACATCTTTAATGGAGTATATGGTATTCCCTTTTTAATGTCTAAACGGGACAGTGCCTGCTACTTCCAGTATCTTGGCTAGATCACTCTCATCATGTTTCTTATTTATGGCAAACTTTTGTAAGTAGGAGAGATCTCTGAACAACTTACAGAGGTCTTGAATCTCCCAAGGATATTTTTGGCAGACATGATCCTAACTAAAATCAGAGGCCTGGGGCAGTTACAGCCCCCACCCTCTGACTGGTACTGTTCTTGCCAATGAACCTGCTCCTTTCCTGTCATGCTTTTCAGGCTGGTCTGTAAAATAAACCAGCTAGGCTTTTCATATGTTGCTACATGCCTATAGGAACCCACAGCAGAGTCGGGGAGCCTCTCCCACAGTGCTTGTGAGGCTGTTACTGCAGCAGAGCAAGCTCTAAGGACAATCCTCCCCAAATCCTGTTCCCCATGTGCAACTGGAGCTGAGTGTGAATCCACCTGCAGATCTGTAGCACAGGGACCTGGCTGAGCAGGATCAACAGGCAGATACCTGGCTTTCCTAGGCTCAGCCTTCCTTCTTCCACGGCTGCTTTACTTTCCCTTCTTCCCTGCTCAGGGTAAGCCATTTGAGAAAGTAATTTCAAAACGTGTCCCAGGGCTTTCTCCCCCGCCTCCTATGAACACCATCAGTTCCAAAAACAACACTTCCACTTCCATGAGATTTTTCTTAACTTTCCCACATCACTATCAGTTGCGAGTTTACCCTTGGACACTGCTATAGACACACTGGGTGCCTTTCAACAGCTTGCTTGAGTAGCTGTGAGGAGCAGAGGTAAGGAACACAGTGCTGTGCTATGGCAATCACAGAGCAAAACCACGGAAGGATCATTAAAACTCTCAACGTGACCCCAGCTTGGGCTGTAATATCAGCATAGGGCCATCACACATACATGCAGAAACGTTCACCTTACCTGAGGAGCACACCTGAGGTTTCACAGCAGCTTGGGGGGAAGATAGCAGCTTCAGGATGTATCCTTAGACAGTGTGGGCTCTGACACCAGAGGCGGCCTGCGTGCCAGCAAGAGGCAGTGCGACACACAACTCATGATTTTCCAAGAGCAGAGGAGCCTTAAGGAACAGATGAGTGCCGAGGGCATCCCTGTTCTGTGCAGTATGGATGCCATTCGGGCACCCTAAATGGTTGGCACGTGGCTGTAGACAGGGCACGACACGTTAGCATACTCCCCAAGGGCCTTTTAAAAAGAAATGCACTAATGTAGATAAATAAGATCTAGAAATCTTTTATGGATATTGACTAGCTTCTTTTACAGAAATACTCATACTCACTCAAAACTTGTTTCTTCCTAAACAGCACCTATTCTAGTAAAATCCCCTTGTCCAACATAAGCCACTTAAACCTCCCCTTGGTACGTGTGGAACAAAAGGAGTAATGCAAACACAACTAATGTAATGGTGACTGAATTTACTTAAGTGAACAGATAATGCTGTTTTGCTTCTGTCATCTTCAGAGTAAATGTTCACTAAGTGGTTAATAACCATATTTCCTGCCCTTGCTCCACACAGAATTCCTGTATAAAGAAACCCCCAACCATAGCGTTTGACTCTGGTAGGAGAAACTTTATAAAAGCCAAGTATTGGTCTGTAGAACAGGATTGATACATCTGACTTCTCCCTGAAGAATTGTCATTTAAGATGTATTTCCCCTTTGTACTTTTCCTGTACTTATTCTCCTTAAAAAAATATTTTTCCAACATTTTTCACAAAGATCTTCACCTCTACATAATCTCTAATAGGATCATACTCACTGGAGTACCTGAGACACATAGTAAGGCAGTAGAGAACCCTGTAGTTACAATCACTTTCTGTCCATAAATAAGAGACAATAAACCAAACAGCTGTACCAGGTCCATTTATAAATTGTTACATTTCTTTGAACTGAACACTCTGAAACTCTGTCTACTGAAAATAAATCTGGAAGGTATTTTCTTGAGACTGGCTTCAGCTTCAGGCATTGCTGGTCTGTACTGGCAGTGTGAGAAGCACATCACTTTCCTTTCCGACCTGAGTGATGAAATGGGCTCATCCCACTCCTCCACCCTGAACCACTCCGCCTGATCTCTCGGGAAAAATGAAAGGTGCAGAGGAGAGCTCTTGCAGAACTTCTGTGAACCCTCTGTCTAGCGGAAGAGGCTACAAGGAGATGTGCGTAGCACTTCCCT
>NW_010399664.1:8318-15276 GCF_000710305.1 Buceros rhinoceros silvestris
GATGAGGGCAAGCAGAGGTGCCCACTCCATCTGGCAGGATGTGGAGGGGAAGCGGGAGAGGATGGCCCTGCTCCTTCCAAGGGGCTGGATTGGCAGTGGGAGAACAAGAGAAGTGGATGTGCTTATAGCACAGTCTCCGAAATTTTCAGTTGATACTGCAGAATTTACTATTATTGAGTATAGGGGTATCTGGTTTGCTGGAGAGCACTGCAGAAGTACAGGCTCCTTCCCAAGACAGTGCTGCCAAGTTATGATGTCATTCGTTTTCAGCCAAGTAGTTCTATTTATAATAACCTTTCAGGTGCCCCAATCATATACTTGGTAAAACTCTTCTAAAGAAGGAGATTACTTTCTGTCTTTCCAGAGTATGAAGTAGTGTACTATATAAGTACTGCAGCTTAATGAATGTCTATTTTGAATATCATTAGGATCAGGTAGTGTTTATACACTCATGATTTTTAGCAGTTTTTATTGAGGGCTTTTCAAATTTGCATCAAGCTGAAACTTGGCATGTAAGCTGTCAGCACAGATGCGGGTTTTATTAAAAAATAGAGAATACTAAAGCTTTTAAAGGTGTCAAATGGCATATTTATGCAGTGGTTGCAGATGCTTTAGTTTTCTGGCTCTTTCAACTATACAAAAGCTTACTGTATCACCTCCCTGCCTCCTCCACTCACCAACGCTTACAGTCCTGAACAGTGAGGAACAAGAATAACACTGGAGCAATAATCCAAGGACAGCGTGCCCCAAAAACAGGCCTAAGTAACAGTCGTTTTTTGTGAAATATAGCTATTCTTATGGAGTCACCATAAAGAAAAAAAATTGAGAATGTACCTGAAGTGAATACGTTACCTCAAATGATGATAGTGAAAGGGAAGACAAAATCCTCAGTACTGTGGAGGATGCCTAATGCTCCTATTTAGACAAGGAAGAACCTCTTCCCAGTGATTACTGCAGAGGATAGCTCTATATCCACCATGGTATTTACTGAGTACGTTCATTAAAGTCTAAGGCATCACAATTTAGAAAATTTACAATAGTATAGATTTTTTTATGTTCAGTGATCTACGATGCTGCTTGAATGATAAAAAACTGCCCCTCCCGTAATAAACCAAACCACACCCACAGGTTTGCACAGGCAAAGAAATGTCCTCTGAAGTTAGCAAATAGATAACACTAGCAAATAAATAACACTAGCAAATAATACCAGGAGATTATAAAACAGGACCTTTCATGCAGGACATCCTGCCAACAACTGCGGGAGAGGACAGATCAAGGTAAACATGACACACGCCCTGTTCTCTTTCTTTTCTGTTTCTCTTTGCAGGGTAAGTACCCTGGGAACAGGATGGGAGTGATAACAAAGCCAAGGAGGTCCTGCGTAGTAAGAGATCTGTCTCCAGCACAAGTGTCCACTTGCAAGAAATAGAGGCAAAATGCACATAATTATTTACAAGCATATTTAAACGTAAAACAAAAGTGTCCCATATTATATGTAGGTTTTTATTAATTTTCTAAGCTTTAAGAATACTTACAGGATGCAAAGGTTGCGACAAGATTTCAGCTGAACTTTCTCATTTAACATGATCTTCAATTTCATAGGTGTATTTTTTCAGTGAGCAATTTACTCTTCATGGAAGCACTTGTGCCAATACAAGTTAATCTGTGTGACTTCTACTTTATACTTGGGGCAGCATGCTCCATCTGTTTATAAAACAAAGAGAATTAGTTTAGTTCCTTTCATTCCATGAATCCAACTAGATCCAAATATAAATAAAGAGCAGCCACAAGATTATAAAGTTGCAGCATTTCCTCATGCATAATACCATGTATTCATTACTCAAATTTTTTTTCTTTTCCTGAAGAATGGTAGAATTTCAAAATTTGTTGACTATGCCTCTTTTTAGAGGTTTTAATGAGTAATTTCCCCTCTAAAACTTACTCCATATAATGTTCAGCTGTATCAAAAAAATAGATAATGGTATCATATGAGCTCTACTTAGTAGCCAGGATTTAACAACACACCCCAACAGTACTCATGACATGCAAACGTTTTAGTCCTCCCTGTTACAATGAAGCAATATAAAGAACCTGAGCTAATTTCTTTGGGATTTAGGCAGCTGTGGATGAGAACTAATTAATGGTGAAGTTTTGAAATCATACCAGCAGGAGCTTGCTCTTCAAACAGGTGCTCCATTCACATTAGGAAAGTCACATACGTCATGTCATCATTTGATGGGAACCTGGTCAGAAGTCTCTTCCCCCTTTGCTACAGCTGTCCTTGTGGAACAGCAAATGTTTTCTGGTTGTTAAGTGCTCTGTGATTTATTTCTCTAACAAACAGCTTAATGACAGAAAACTCAGGGATCTGTTTTTTTTAACTCTACAAACCTGGAGGCTGAACCAAATAATGTTTGTTAGAGAAACAGCCCTCGGTGTGGTACAGATCCGAATCTTCAAAATGTTAAATTAATTTTTAAAATACAAAAAAATTAAAAACCCAAATCCAGAAGGAATTCTTCTTTATCAGTCCTTTGCTTTTGAAAAGCTGCATGAAAATTTATAGACTGCATGTTTTCCTAATGTGCATAAAAATAAGACAGCCCAGAAATATGAGGGTAGAAGGTTGTGTCAGTGTCTGCCTAGACCACCTCTTGGAGCTGGATGAATGTGGAGATCTTCACATCATACATCATCTCCTGCTGCTGTATGGGCATAAACTGGTCTTTCTTTAACACCATACCCTTCTTTGAGAGAGGTTTCGGGAAGCCTAGGCACAGGTGAGGGAAGAACACAGAACGGCCATCGTGACCTGCACTCACACTCTCAGGTCTCTCCAGGACACTTGGTTCAGTCTGGAGCGTGTCATCTGTGCTCACTGTGTGTGCCTCAGGTGGTGTGCAGCAGCAGCAGCTCCACCTATCTCCTAGCGCTGAGCCATTGGAGGGAACAGGCTGGAGAAGCACACCTTGGCCAGGTGCTTTTTGTGTCTCTTCAGCCTCCATGAACCCCAAGTTACACTGTAATGTTTTCCTTCAGAAAATGTCATGGTTGATGCCAGAGCTTTCTAGCTCTGTACAGCTCTCCAAGTGAGACAAATAGAAGCTGGGGTTTTTTTTGGCAGGTTACTCATGCTGTTGATTGTCAACAGTGGCTATAGTTTCATGAATGCTTCCAGGTAGCATAATCCAGTTCTGGTGTTGAAAGAAGCTGTCCACGCTTCCTCACCATCCAGCTACTTGCTGTCATCCCATCACTCCCCTGTCCTGGTGTTTACAGGAGTGTTTTGTGTGGTCACATTATGCTGGTCATACTTAAACCAGGGAAAAAACAAGAAAGGTTGGTAAATAATTCATGAGAAGATGGTGAGGGTCAGCAGCAGAGCCTGAGCTCAGCAGTGGCTCAGTGCAGTGCCTGAAGGTCAGGCACCAGCTCCAAGGCTGGAACTCACCACACTGAGGTAGGTGCTATACAGGAAAGGGAAGCTAAATGAACCCCTGGGGTCGACTCAAAGAGGACACCTGTGGCATTCAGAGCCCAAAGTAATTTCTGGTGCTATCTACTGGCACGGAAGGGGAATGTGCACATAGGCTATATGTTGCAAGGACTGCCCAAAAAAGGTACAGTGAATATTTTTTGCTTGTGGTGTGGTATGATAAATGACATACCACAGTGACCTTCCAGGGTGAAGAATGTGATCCTGGTGTGTATCTGATATAATTAAGGATGTATGACTTAAGCAGCAGCTCATGGCAGTGGTCTGAAGTGATACCATTGGACTGAGATACAACATTGTGGTTTTGCTTCCCATCTAAGGAATTGCAATATGTGCTAAAAATACTGTTGGGTGCATGGAAATACAGAGTTATCACACGCAGAGGGGGAGATGGAATGTCAGTCCCAGTAGAAGTCACCACACAAGAGGGAAAACATAGCATCGAATGTTTTAAGGTAAGCCTTTTTGTGTTGCCAGCAAGGTAAGCTGGGGCTGGGTTGACATTCTATATCCCTCTCTCCCTCTGTCCCTTGCAGGATGAGAAACGATCTGTTTAGAAGTGAGTCACAGGTAAATAAAACATACATAGGTAAGTATTGTCACCATGATAAGTATTAGTTTTCTACACCACATCACGTCTGTGTAGCTACTGAAGATGTTTCCCTTCCTGTTGTTTCATCATGGGAAGATGCTTTTTTTTTTAGCTATAAAGTCATTTATCCGTAGGGAAACGTGGGAGGGGGATGCTTGACACATGAGGACTGTGGTGACTCATCCTCCCCTCCAAACCACTCTGTGCCCTGGCTCTGCTATCCCAACTCTGGGTGGCACACCATGACTGTGATTCAAGAGAACAGCCGGAAGGGAAGACAGCCTGTTCTGACAGCCTTTTTAGAGAAAGTACCCATGACCTGTCTGAAATTGTGGTTACAGACAGCAGCATCCACTGAATTATTTAAATTATTATGTTCAGGTTCCACAATCACACAGTCAGAAAAGAGGGAGCAGAGAAATTTATACACAGAGTTACTTGTGAAGGACAAAAATTAAAAAATTAACCAAAGTGATTAGATTTCAGACTTAGAGAGCTGTAGAGCCAACTGCTGCCCACTTTACCCATCTGAGTAATTTGATTAACAACAATCTGCTGCTTTGTAAACTGGCAGTTATAATAAAAACAAATAAACTTGTTCCTTTGTTTATTTGTAATGTATTTTAATAATTCTAGTCATAACCATTAAAACTTGTGCTTTTATACTCCCATGTTGCAAAATGCTCTTCACATTACTACTAAACCACTCAATCTGCCTGAGTGTCAATATAGCATCCACAGATGAGGCACAGAAAAATAAACACATCCAGAACAGGTGCATGAGCAGGATGATGCAACCATCTGCTCACTCTGCCCACAGGAGCAACGTGGCACCTCGGGGCCATGAGCATGGATCCAGAAAGTGGGACCGAGCAAATTCCATGCCAAAACCTTGACAACATCTGATATGCGCAAGAGGGGTGCTGAGTACACAGAACTGCATGTCTTGCTGAACATAATACCATGCAAACACCAGTGGGGTTAGATTTGTACACAGTAATCATTTATTTGCTATAAAACCAGATGTGCCTTATAATTGCATCTGAAAGGGACACTCTCAAAATTAACAAAAGTCCAAATCCTGTATGAAGACAGAGGTTTGGTAGTGTTAATGATTAATTTGGAAAAGCTACTCTTCATTTCCATATACTCCAAGTACCAGTTTTAGTAAAGTACTGACTGACATCTATGAAGTTTTTGTTTTAATTAATTTTGTCACATTTTTTTTAATGACTCTATGCTACAAGGATAAAGGGGTGGCTATGCATGTATTGGCTAAGAGCACTGAGTTTTCTTTAAGAGTTGTTTGTGTATTTATTTTCTCTTTTATACTATTCATTAAGTCCTTCAGGCTATTCAACAGAATAGCTAGGTAAACATGATCTTTAATATGCACTTGTACAGTACTTACTCTGCAAAAACGAGTTGGCAGAATTTTGTGTAAAGTTGCAGGTAATGTCTCTTTCCTGAGCAACAGTACATTTAGGAAGTGGCAGGTTCTTTTCTGCCTATGAGAAGTGTCACTCCAGAAGACTCCCTTTGTGCCCATTCTTAGGAGCATTAGTGAGAGGGCGACAGGCTCAGCGGTACCACAGCTCTGCAGGGAGAGATTTCTTTTTACTGCCCCTATGAAAGGGGAAAAGTGTGTAAAATGATATTAATTTGGATTTGTATCTGTATTTCCAAGAGTCTCACCGGAGAAGCTAGCAGAGTTGTACACAGGCATTATTCACCCCTGTGTCTGGGTCCCCTAAATCTGTTGTGCTGGAAGTTGCACAGAACTGGAATAAGAAGGCAGGGCTGAAGGATGCTGGCAGTCTCTGTGTGATACAACAGACACTAAATGAGTGCTAATGGGTGGAAATAGGAATAATTCTGTTACAGTCTGCTCAACGATCTGAAGAATTAGTATGCAGGGAAGGTGAGAGGGGTTAAAACCTTCCTGTTTTCTAGCAAAACCACTATTTTCAGGTAGGACCTTACTCGGTATCTTTCTATAGTCTAGGTGGAAACTCCTCTTGACACCGAAGGGTATTTAGTGACTTTGAAGTATTTAATCTTATACTTTATGCGTGTTTGATGAATTGTTGTGGAACCCTCTTGGATGGCCCCAAGGTTGTGATCTGTGGATTAAGGAGGGACCCCTAAACCTTAGGGGTCTGTCCTAAGGCTGAAAGTCGTCACACCAAAATTATTCATGGTACACTCTGGTGGTGCTCTGCAGCCAGAAATCCAGCACCTCTGGCTCTGGTGTAGATCTATTGAGAATAAACCAGAGACCAGGCTGCTGCCAGAATCCACGGCAAATGCATCCCAAGCAGAAAAAAGTCTCTTGGGTCTTTGTATTGTACCAAGGATAACACAGTCCCAGTCCAACTGGAGCTCCACAATACAAGTGAGAATTATTAATGATAACAGACTGCTGTACAGCTGGACACAAGACATCCTTGCCTCAGTAGTTTACCATTTGTACATGGTGCAGATGTCTCCAATGACTTGTTCTAGTCTTGAGGCTGAAGCATTAACCGTAATGAACTCCGGGTTCATGTGAGCTCGGCTCATGTGGTAAGCCATACTCCAGACTCCCAGTCTGTGGGAGTAACTCCACTGATGGCTCTTCCTTCAGTTGAGTTGTAACACTGGCCCCATCATTCTGTGCTGTATAAACTTGGGCTCATCTAATCTAAGGAATTCTGCTTAAAATTGGTTGGCATAGTGCAGTTTCTGCTGAAAGATGGTTGAAAAAGGCGAGGAGTGATAGGAAACGAAGCCAAATTATTAGTGGTGCGAACCTTATTTTCCTTTTCAAAGTAAAACTAAATGTATGTGATCTAATTTAAAGTTACAGGATGCTTTTGAAATATATATTT
>NW_010399664.1:15368-26251 GCF_000710305.1 Buceros rhinoceros silvestris
TATATATATATATATAGCGTTACATTTTAGTAAGAAGAAATGCTGAAAATCTTTGCGACCAAACAGACATGTGGATGACTTTGGCTGGCAGCCTGTTGTACTACAGTAGTACAAAGGGAATTTTTTCAAACATTGCCACAGTACATGATTTTTTTCAGCTGAGATCTTACTACTATAAAGTCAGTCAACTGAGAAGAATTTCTCTTGGTTTGGGTAGTAAAAAATCTTCCAGAACAGTGTTAACCAACACCATGGGCAGTTTTGGTGGTTCGTATTACTCTCTATCCCACAACACAAACGGTTACAACAGGAGAAGGGGCTTAGATACACGTTTCAAACATTTCCTTCCTAGTTTTGGTCAGCATCACGTGACTACATGAGAGAAATAGCAAGGAATTTACCAATAATATAAGCAGTAAGCTATATCTCAGCTTTTAAATTAAAAAAGAAAACAAAACTGAAACAACTCTTCCTTGCCTGCTCCCCCTCCTTATTCCCTTTTAACTGTTCAACAGACTTTTTGAGAAGTCTTGGAACAATTTTCCTTTTCAACACATCTAATGTAAATGGCTTGCTAAAAATGAGGATTTCATGGCATATGAGAACTCTTCTTCAAAGCTTCATCTCTTTAGTGGTAATTATTTCAACAAGACCTATACTAAGGGCAAATCCTGTCACTTCTCTCTATTGTCTCCATTAACACTATAAAACCAGCTTCACATGACAGTTAAAGTTCTCATTTCTAGTGTTTCCTCATTTTCACTTTTTTAGGGTCTCCTACATAAAGAGGTGACAGAGTTTGAAGGGGTACAGGGTTTGGAAACTCCACAGTTAACCAGCTATGGCCTCATTAGTAAAAAAAGCAAGACTGCTAAAATTAATCCTTACTTCTCTTCAAGCCAAAACCACCTTTGATTTCTATACTGGAAAATCCCATAGCATTATCCATAAACAAAGTAATGTTTATCCCTCCAGGTCAGTTTGAGATAGTATGTATTGCCTGAGCAAGAAAGAAAGGTCTGCTTAGACACCTACATGTTTAGACTCAGGAAACTTGAAAAGTTTCCACTAGACCTCCCTCCTGGCATAGTAAAAAAACCCAAACACGGTCAGCCCTCCTCCTCTACTCCTTTCACAATCCGATGAGCCCAGAGGTATTAAAATAAACCCCCAAACCCAACACTTCTATAATTTGATCAAATGGAAAGCCATGCATTATAAAGCTGGAAATCTTTTCCATATATCTTGATCGAGGTCAAGACAACCCTGGGTACAAGCTGTTGCCTGGGGTGTCAGGGTTTCAGACACACTTCGTGCACTGTGCACACTAAGGAAAACCCATGTAAGGCAAAGTCCAGGCTGAGATGAAGATCTCGCTCTTTGAAGTTCCCGGTTCTTCCCTTACTCATACTCAACCTTCAGCAGCCCATATCTTATCAGCTGCAATTAGGAAAGAGACCCTTCCTTTGTCCTGACTTCTGCCTGACTGCTGAGCGTCCAGGTGGACCCTCATATTGAGAACTCAAATAACAAAGCCTCCTGGGAATGGCCTTCAAGAGAACAACACGGGGGCTCACAGTGCCATTCTGCCTGCCATTTGCTGGTATAATCCCCTGGGTGAGAGCAGCTGGTGGCTGCTCTGTGTTGCCAAAGCAGCATAAAGTAAGACCAGTGCAGCCAAAGAGCAGTGAACGGTATGAGCTACAGCAGCAATAATTTCTCCAGGACACCCTGTGTCACTGAGCAGCCTGAAACTGAGGAGACACCTCAAAGGAGGAGAGAGCCAGAGTTTCAGGCTTCCACTGTTTGTCCTCCAACCTCTGAGCTGATGACCTAGATGAATTTTGACTCTCTAAACTTAATATACACAAAACCCACACTTCACTGTCTCAAATACTCTAGGCAACTGCTCCCTCGATATCTACATAGGACCTTTGCTCATCCACATTGAGTTTTCTGATGGAGATCTAGAAGGCTTTGCATGTCCTTACCCCTTCCCAGAGCCAGTCTCCCAGGTGCCCGGCATCCTCACTCTCGGACATATGAAACTAACAATTGAATTCCAGTTTACAAAGTGCAGATTTCCGTGAGGCTGGGGTTATCATTACAAATCAACCTGCTGTTTGTTATCAGTCCCTATAGGTTTCGACAATTTTATTAGTTTTAGATGGGGATCTTAACTAACTCCCATTTGTTGATGATTAAAAAAGTGACCTTGGCCTCTTAAATACTTAATAAACATGATGAAGAAATAAACTAGCTGAAATGAAGGGTGGGATTACCTCTGCATTTGAGCTGAGCTGGTATTGTATTATTTAGCACGCAGAAGGATAAATGCTTGTAAGGTGTCTCTTTTGAAACAGAAAACCAAGCAGGATCATTTGGGGAGACATGGAGTAAGTTTTATAAAGAAAAATCCCTCATGACACTGTAGCTGAAAAAACCAAGGCATAATATTTGCCATTTGTCTACACAAGCTATTACAAAAATTTCTGCAGTAAAGCTGAAATGTTATTTGCAGATAGCCATTGGGGCACAAACTTGATATGAAGCATCCCAGCATGCACAAATGATCTTCAGATGCAAAAGACTGCTTCTCTTTTTGCATGACAAAACATTTGCAGTTGTCCTACAGCATTCGACAGCACTGTTTATGGTCAAGGGCCAGACTGTAATGTCTGTGTTCGCAACCATTTAGCTTTTACCTTGGCCTTTCCCAAGTTTTCCTCCATTTTATCCTGCTTGCGTTGGGCTTGTGACCATATAAACTCCATGAACAATTGTACTTCTGTCAGGCTAGTCACCCTGTTGGAACTGCCAGAATCTCACTGGGCTGATAAATCGCAGTTCGATAGCTGCTGCCAGACATAACAAGGACATCCACTGATGTCAGTGAAGCTATTTGTGAAGCAGGGCGCTGCTCAAAGGGAATAAGGATACCTCACAGTTGATTGCTAGGATTAGGAGTGGAGATTAGGGGAGCAACAACAGGCAGAAATATTAAAGAGTTTTTGTATGATCAAATACTTATTTTGGGATTGCAAAATACAGGAAAATGGGGAGCACAAATATCGTAATTCAAGGAAGTCTAGATTAATGAAAGTCATTCTTCACATTAAAGCTGAAGCACACCAATGGAGAAGGGTATAACCCAGCAGAAAATCCATCACTCTTTGCCTCCTCCTGCTGTTACAATCATAGTTTAGGCTAAGCCCATCATAAAACTTAAATGAACTGGAAAAGGTAACATTCTGGTTTGCAACTGTTGGAAACAATTGAACGCGATGTTAAGTTTGCCATCGGTCTTGGCAGCAAGCCCTTGCTCCCTTAAACTCCTACGTACACACTTTCTACTCTTTTGTAAATGGACTTTAAAAAGTCATTAACTTGACTTAGTTTTCATGGGCATGATGTAATCTGGACAATGTGGAGAGCAGTGTTTGAAGGACACCGTTTGCAGGGTTGTGCTGGGTGACGGCAGCACTTTGATCTGTCAAACGCCTGAAACGGGCACTCGCCTGGAACAAACGAGGAAAATATGGGGACACCAGTCAGCTACAAAGTCTTATCTGGCACATGGCCGAGTTTTGGGGCAGGCAGAGAGTGTACACGTGCTGTACATCAACAGAACCCCCAGAATAGATCTGGTGCAGGACAGAAATAATTCTCACTTCATCTGCAGTGCTTACCAAACAAATTGGTTTCACTAATTTTTCTTTAAATGCATTCTGAACTAAAATAATTCTCACTTCAGTGAAACTGAAATAAGAAATATTCTAAAAACATGAACAACTGATAAGGCATGAATAAAATTACTTCCATGTGTGTGTGATTATTATAAATGTGATTATTCATTTAAACAAAGAGTACTGTAAACAAATACATGATCCAGTTTATTAATTGAATTTGGCTGGATTACAGTTTGAAAATAAGATACACATGTTGGTAATTACTGTACTTCAGTATAGTTAGGCCTTTAAAAAGCATGCTTCTCCCTGTAGAAATAGTAGCCTTTTTGTCTTGCCTGACCAGAAGATTTTGAGAAGTATGTTTTCAAAAGGTATATACAAGCCGGACTTCTAAATCCATTTTGAGACATGAGAGGGTAGATCCAGACTCCATCAGTTACATGGGCTGGTGTAGAAGTTAGAGAGGTCTTCCAGTAGGATGGGGTGTACCACAGAAGGGGACCGAGTATAAACATTTCAGTGTTTAGTACCTGTCTATGTTTAGCCCGTATCCAGGGCTAAACTACAGCAGTTGCTCTATCACCCAATGACCCCTTCTCAGCCAAGAAGGGGGATTAGGAAAAGGAGAGGAGACCCATGTGATAAAATAGAAACAGATCGAATGACACAGCAAGGCTAATATTAATACCAGTCTAAAGTATACTAAGTTATACTCAGCCCAGTGAATGCACAGCAGTCACAATAAACGGGAAAGCAGTGCTCAGGAGCAGAGTGGTAACCGAGCCCCTCCAGGTATGGGGAGAAGCAGGAGAAAGTCCCCTCCTCAGCGAAATTTCCCTTTATGATGAGTGCGATGTTTATGGGATGGGATACATCTGTGAGCCAGCTCGGGTCAGCTGTCCTGCCTTTTGCTCCTCCCAGCTTAATCTGCTGGCTGACTCACTCAGAGCTGCTCATGGCCCGCACACCCTGGCTGGGCTGTGTGAGTCTGTTGCGGTGAAACCAGGACAGCGTGCGTGCCTGTAGCCTGCACTGCTCAGGGTGTGAGACCAAGACATGCATGGCCTGGATCAACTAGGAGAAGAGCTGTGTCAGTGCTCGGTTTTACTAGGGATATTTTGTCTTGCAGAATGTTTGTTCTCATCTCCTGGTTTGGAAATGGTGACGAAGCAGACCTTCCCCACTTCCCGTAGATGTCAGGGGAAGTTAAACTGCCAGGCTTTTGGTTACTAGTTGCCAAAGAAAGGTAGATTATGATTCTGGGTTTTTTTTAGAGTAGCTTTGAGTGAAAGAGCTTCTGTTCTTGGTATAAATAAAACCAGAAATCTTCTGAACAGCAGCAGCCGCCTGGCATTAAAGGCACTCATGGGATGTCTAGGATGAGTTCTCATTGCCTGTCAGGCAGAGTCCTTGCTTTGCCCTGCGTCTGCTGCCTTGCTGGTGCATAAGCCTTAAACGCTAAGCTGCTGGCCATTCTGGAGTAAGTCTGTCTCAGAGTGAGAGCCTTCTCTTTCTGACAGACAACAAAAATCTCAAGCACTTCACGTGTCTTGAGAGTGGTCTGCGCTGGGATGCTCTAGTTAGAGTGGAGGGGGCAAGTTAGAATCTGTGGAAAGTAGCAGCAATACAGATCTGAACCAGAGCACCATATTCAGCCTAAACAAATGATGGTTGTTACACAGTTTGAACAGATGGCTGGCAAAACCAGCCAGAGGCAATTCAAAGATAATATTCATAAGATGTCCCACTTCCCCATGTTAAGGAAATGCATGTTAATCCTGGCACTAATCCAGCCCTGGGTTATGGCTTTAGAAGGACATAGGCAATAAGCAGGAACATGCCTGCAGAGGTCATTAGGGATGATTATTCATTCACTCAATACCAAGACTTTGTGCCGCAGGAGCAGAAAAAAAGAGAAGAGGAAACCCAGGCTCTGAATCTCTGCTTCAAGCTCATGATAATTTCCAACATAAACAAGCAACAATGACAAACTGTTTTGCAGACATTATTGGGGCGATGATTTTGGGTGCTGTTAGTCCCATCCTAGCAGAGCTAACACACAGACAGGTGAAGGACAGACCTTACCTCTTCCTTCCTGTCATGCAGCCTAGAAAACCAGCAAAGTATCACAATAGATATGAACAACAGCACAAATGAACCTCCTTATCTAATGGACTCCAGTACTCACGGTTAAACGAGTTAGAAAGACATGAAGTTAAAATGCCAAGTTTAAAAGCTAAAGGAACTAACTCTGGCCTCAGCAAAATTGTCAGGCAGCAGCTCTACAAGTAGAGCAATGCCACAGTCCAAGTGTTATTTACTTCCACCAAAATTTACCACATTTACAGTATGAAAGATTCCCCCAGTGAAAGAGGTGTGTTAGTCCTGTCCCTCCTCCAGCACAGCAAAGATGGCCAGGTGATGGGTTAGATTAGTGTACAGCACTCCAGGCTTCATCAGGGGTGTAGTGAGACATCACTTTCCAAGCAAAGCCTGGGATAAAATTACAGTAGATGCCATACCCGTTTTCGACAGCCCTGAGGAGGCCAGTAACATAGGAAAGCTTTTCTCCCTGTCTTATGTTACAGTTTTCCCCTAGAAAAGCGCCGATTATTTTGGGGGTTGTTGCTGATTCTAATGTAACTTTTTAATAACATGAAATAATTTGTCGTTTGCAAAAGGAATGAAGTTAAAATTTAGAATATCACAAATCTTACTAGAAAAAAAGCTGTTCAAATTACATGAGATGGAAGTTCTGAAAATTCTCTGAACTATCTTAAAAAATGCAGTAAGGTGGTAGAGGTGCCATTCACTTAGTCCTCTAGTCCTATCCACCATCGTAGCTACACTAAACAGCAAGATAATCAGCTTAGGATGGTCAGAAAATGGGGAAAATTGAGTGAAGGACCAAGCAAGGCCAGTATTGCCACCTGTTTAATTTCATTCTACAAAGGCAAAGATTGTTTTCTTGCCCTTATAAAATGGAAGCAAGCCTGTCCTGTTCTGTTAGAAAGTGTCGATCTTTTTACACTAGCTAGCTATCTGCTCAGACAAGCAGAAAAATTCAGAAAAATCCTTGTAACAGGCTCTTTTCTTACTATAAGGCCAAATAAATGATTGAGGTATTTATTTCTTGGAAGAATAATAGATGAGTTTCTGCTCTGCCTCTGTACTTGTGGTCGTTAACTGGTGACAGCAATTAAAAATTATTGCCTTGTAAATTGCTTCCATTACCAGCCTAGTTGATGTGTTGGAGGGAGGCAAAGGTGAGCAGGGCCACAGCAGTCAGTGGGTTCCTCAGGTTGGCAGCCAACACTAGCACTATTGCTGTCACGTCTGTCTTCCTGTGATGGATGTGCACTGGAGCAGAGCTCCATCAGCCTTTGCAGCATGAGCGGTGGCATGGTTCTCATATCACAGCAGCTTCAAAGGCCTGGTGTGACTGTCTCTGCTTTCATGTGTTCCCATCTTTGCTGCATGTTAGGCTAAGCCACAAGACAGCTAATGGATTTATCAGCCACCTGCAGAGGATTAGATGGACACCACTTGGCTAAGGTTTCATGGCAAGCCCGGGCAGATCATGGTGGCAGTGGTTCTGGCATGTGGGGAGGTGAACTGCAGGGTCAGAAGATCAGGTGGCATTATGCACCCAGGCTTTACGGAACAGCCATCAGTCACTGTTCAGACACGGGGAACTCAGCTGGATCCAGTCCCCCACATACATTGCAGTCACGATGGGGCCAGACTGTAACCAAACTGTAACAAGTCAGTGATGGAGACCAAAGGAACCGCTCCGGAGACAAGAGACCCTCCACCACAGTAAGCCCCATGCCAAGAACTGCAGCAGTGCAAGGGGAGAAACGGTCATCTTACTACCTAGAAGGTGTTAGTTCTGTGGTTCACACAGTAAGAAAGGTATTATTAATAGCACATTTGGCCCTTGCTCTCAGACATAAAATCTGCAAAGCTGTGAAACCAGGTGTCTGATACTGTAGAAATCACACCAGAGAGGAACACCACCAAAACTGTTTTTAACTGGCCGTTCTGGAGTTGTTTCCAGACTTGAAAGCCTTTGTTTTGGGAAATCTGCTAAGCTGCCAGGTGACAATGAGGTTATCTAAACCAGAATTTACAGAGTTTGGACTTAGTACAAAAATGGACAGGTAGCATCACAGATCTATCATATGCTAAATAACTCTATTATTCAGGGACCCCTAGATTTTAATATTTACATTTTCTAATGCTTGACTTCTGTTATGGTAGGAATTATATTATTGTCGTTTGGTCAACTCCAGCAGCCATCACTTTCATTAAAACCAACGGAGGAAAGATTAGATGCAAACCTATTTATAGCAAAGCAACCAATCCACTGAAAACCCTGAGCAACCCTCAGACCCTGTAATTTATACAAGCCTTTCTCTAATGCAGCTTGTGCACAGCTCCATGAGACCCACGAGGGAGTATGTAAAACCGCTGGTGAGGCAGAAGGCGGCAAGTACCGGATGGAAGGTACTTTGTAGTGGATCTACTCTGACTCCTTCTAAGTTGTTCAAACAGCAGCAACTGTTTGAGAGGTCTTCAGGGTCTCTGATTATAGCCTGTTCTTTTCAGACCAAACATGGACATCCTCAGACCAAAACAGTTTTCCAACCAACACTGCAGAGGATTAAAAGAGAAAAACATCCTTTCTCTGTTATACACCACGGGAAAACCCACAACGAGGAACTGAAAACCAATACCTCTGCTTTTATACAGAAATTCCAAGAAAAGAGGAATGGGGGAACAAGTGTAATGAATAGCCAAGGAATGGTCTTTAAGAAGGATGAAATTTTAGATTGTTTTCAAGCTTATCTTAAGCAGATATCATTGTAAAAATGGCTATAGGGAACTTCTGTTAGTGTTACAGATTTAACTGAAAGCAGAATTCTGCCACAGCAATGAAGCTGCTACTGCAAGTATTTTAGAATTGAGAAACAGGCTTTTAGTAGCTAATAAAATTACACATATTTAAAGAAATGGTGCATTACCCAGGTCAACATTATGTTTCACCTCTGATTTCCTTTTTGTCACACCCTCTGCACATTTCTTTCTTCTTATAATCCCTGAGAGAGGAGGTAGAGAGGCTCTGCACGAGTGTAGTAGTCTAAACCTGTCTTTTTTCTGCAGATTGAGACCTAAGAATTTAATGATTTACAAGACCACACCTCTGCTTAAGGCCTTCTTCCAGCTTTTATTAATTAAAAGTACATGTCTTGGATTGAAAGTGGAATCTCTGTGAGGTGAGAGGTGTTGCGTTCTCGGGTGTATTTAACAGAGAGCAACGTACTAGATACGATTTAGGGCCCTTCTATACTGCTCATCTCTTTGGTGGCATAAATTTAGGAAGTGTCAAAAGGTCTAATGCCTGTAAAACTTAAGCATGTTACAGCAAGCCAAAGAAAACCCCCAGGGAGATTATGCACTCTCTCAGGAATCTGTCTAAGGAAGTTATGGGTGTAACTGCAGTGCTCTTTGGCTTTGGTGGAAGTCTAGAGCAGGAAGTATTGTGGGATGTCCCTGGGGGAACTTACAGAAACAAAAGCAGTAAAGTAAGGGGGAAATCTAGATAAGAGAACAGATATAAATCCATAGAGGAAATGGAACTCCAATTGCCCTGACGGTCTAGAAGAGGAATATCTTCCTACTGGAATGAAGAGTGTATTGCAGAAAAAGAAATTACGTGCTGTAGCAGGGATGTGTTCCCCCAGAGCGGTTACGGGGACATCTCACTTGGAGAAGAAGTGAGAGAAATTTTCTTTTTTTAAATTCTGTTTCTTAGTTATGGCTGTAACAGCAACTTAGGCAACTGAAAGAATTTCTAAACCACTTGGGGAAGTTGCCAGCATTTTGGGATTGACCCTTACTTTGTGATTTATACAAAATGAGTGGGACCCAATGCAGTGGGACTTCAAAACTTGCTGTCCTCACCCCTGAGCCCAGAGCTGCTCCTAAGGTGGTGCTGTGAAAGCCTACGCTTGCTACTGGAGAGAGCCATTACTGACAAACATTTTTTCAGAAAACGTTCAAAGTAGTCATGTGGCCTCATGGCTGACTTCTTTTTCTAAAAGCAGACGTTACCTGGTTAGGACTGCTCTGGAACAATATTGTCAGTTGTTTTCTGAGTATTCAGGAGGTCTTGCATTGTTTGCAAATTTAGACCAGAGAACAATCAAAAGCAATTTGTCAGCTTCGGCAAAACTGCATATTTGAAGCTGGAGGCAAGTCAGGATACCTTCCTGCTTGAACATTACAGACCAGACTACATAAAATGTTGGAAATCAGAGTAAAGGTCAACAATGCTATTTTGCCAGTTCCCAGTAAATGACCATCTGACACTGGGCTGAGCTGCCCCATGGTCAGACTCCAGTGCTTGCATCTGGGCAAGGTTTCTGCCCCACGAGCCTGCAGAAGAGTGCAAATAACCAGCGGCTCTGCAGATACAGGTTTTAAGTGTCGCTTTGGCATCTGCAAGTGGAGACTAATGCCTTCACTTGCATAAAGCACCAAGCTCTGCTCTGTTTTGCAAAAAGTAATGTTTATCATGTTAAAGCTCTTTAGAGAAAAGGGAGACTAGAATTAGTCTCCTCGAAGCTGTTTCCTCTGCAAGAGGAGGATCCTCCCCATCTTGCACTTGGTGCCAGCATATGATGACTACATCGAGCATGCCGTCACACCATCTGTAACACCGTAAGTCATTGTCTGCCAGGCAGGAGGAGCTCCCAGACACCCAGCTACCCATGACCTCCAACACCCTGGAGGACTTCAATGGTGGGCTGCAGAAGGAGTGTCCTGTAGGTGGCCTCCAGCCCCCAAACTGGTTGAACCATTTCTGGAACAACTCAGTGCTTTTCCAGACCTTGCAGCCCTGGGTCCATGAAGGGCTGGAACAGAACTTTGGCAACAGTGTGATAGAAGCAGCCATGGTATAGGACACCATCACAGCCATCCCAAACCACCATGTGATGCCAGGCCGGTTGCTGGGGATCTCCCTCCAAAACCACGTGGTGACATTCATACAAGAGCGTGCATGTGTTGCTGTGCAATGATGCAGCAGAGAGGCCCACTGTCTGCTGGGTTGTCAGGATGCCCATGCTGTCAGGGGGTGGGAGGGCTCGAGGAGGGTCTCTCATCCCCAGCCCAGCACACACACCACCC
>NW_010399664.1:26456-26680 GCF_000710305.1 Buceros rhinoceros silvestris
AGATCCAGGGAGGAGGATCTCCCAGACACCTCATCCACTGCTGTTGGTAGAGTTCCCAGCAGCCACCCCTCTGCTCCCGTTGCCATCCCCATAGAGCTAGAAGAGCCTAGGAGGATCTAGGGGAGGTTTTGCCTGGGTACTCCACTTCCAGCTGGGGCAGTGAATGCTCCCCTGTGAGGCCATGGTGACCCCCATAGAGGAGGACCATCACGGCATTAAGAGGC
>NW_010399664.1:26696-27208 GCF_000710305.1 Buceros rhinoceros silvestris
CCATCCATTGGTGTTGGTATAGTTCCCAGCAGCCACCCCTCTGCTCCCGTTGCCATCCCCATAGAGCTAGAAGAGCCTAGGAGGATCTAGGGGAGGTTTTGCCTGGGTACTCCACTTCCAGCTGGGGCAGTGAATGCTCCCCTGTGAGGCCATGGTGACCCCCATAGAGGAGGACTCTCCAGGCCTTAAGAGGCCACAACTACACAGTGATGTTGGAGGGTGCCATGGTGGATGTCCAAACCAGGACTGGGCCATCGGGGCGTGTGCCAGCCCTCAAGGGCTCCCAGCCTCCCAAATCTGACTATCCAAGTCAAAGAAATGCATGAAAGCTACAGAGAAAGCCTCACTGTTACTAACAGTGCAGGTGGTGTTGCTATCCTTGCCCTTTTTCTGCTGGGAGGGGTTGGATTTTAACGCTGAGTGGCTCTTCTTATGTGTGCCAGGTACTGTTTCATTGTTCCCCTCAAGGGAACGGTTGCCCAGTGTCGCGGTTTGAGAAGGGGGACATTTTC
>NW_010399665.1:0-743 GCF_000710305.1 Buceros rhinoceros silvestris
ACTGATCCAGGCTACACTGGAGAAGGGTGGACCGTGAAGGCAAGGGGAGGGGGGAACTTTTAAAAATTGGGACAAACATTTGGCAGAAGCTAGCTGGCAAGTGAACAAGAGGGGATCAATCAATCGAGCTGGCTCTGCCCAGTCAGATCTTTTACATACAATAGAGGGAGATAAAGTCTCTGTAGTATGGGAAAAACTGAGTTTCTCTTACACCAAACAAAGGCAAACTCATCCATGGTGTGGTCTCTGTTCAAGGCCCAAAATGCACCTGGTGGATGATGCAGGAAAATGCTGAGGTCCAGTGCGTACCACAGGGGAATTTAACTTTGGCTGAAACAACCAGAACTAGAGGTATATGGTGTTAATTCTTGTATAACGTATAGAGATGGGCATGATGTACAAGGTATGGAATAAGGGGTGTAATGTCCTGGTTTGAGATCGAAAGGGTTAGTTTGTCTTTGATAAATGCATCAAACAGCCAATGATGTATTGCTCCCATGACTCGTCTCACCGGCTCCGGAGCTTTGGTGGGCCCTGGGGCTTCCTTGAAAATGGTGTGCAGGCAGGACCATTTGTCCCTTTTTTCCCCTGCTGCCCAGCACTGCCACCAGCTTGCTATCACCACTCTGCACCACCCCGACACTTCACATGATCCGGCTGCCACAACTGCTGCCATCACTTCACCAGCCCTGCCATGCGCGTGGACCACCAGTGCCACTGCTGTTACTGCCACTTCCCAGCCC
>NW_010399666.1:0-25625 GCF_000710305.1 Buceros rhinoceros silvestris
AACAGAAAAGCCTGGAAAAACAGCTTTTACGTTGGCCACTTGTTGTCCATAGAAGTAGTATAAGGGTCAGGGTTGGCAAAAAGTAATAATTTTTTGCTATTCTTGAAGCAAATCACATTTGCTGGACTATGGCTTTGACACTAGCCTTAAGCAGAAACTCAGTAATGGCTTGGGACAGGAGGATCTGTTACTTGTTTGTGGTTATACACACCAGAGAACAGAGAAGACCTGAACAGCATATTGATGGTTTTTGCCTTAATCATAGCCAAGAAAACATGAGATTATTATCCTGTGAGGTTAGGATTTTATGAGGCTGCAATGGAAGAATTAAATTTCCTAGTGAATCATTCCACAGCACACAGAGAGCTAAGGATGACTCGCAGCACCAACAGTGACAACTAACTCTGGGACAGATCAGTCTGTCTGTCTGTAGTTGTTCTCAAGCAACAGTTAGGAACTTGCTACAGCCTTCAAGGATAACCCATATAGAAAGAGGGTAACATAAATGCCTTATTTAAGGTTCTCTGGAGAATTGCAGAACTATGATATAAAGATTGCAGAATTAGGATATTCAGATTATGGTCAGGATCATGGCTAGGATTTGTGTTTGGACCAGCGGGGAAAAGCTAAACTTCCTGCGCATCGTCAGTCTGGGCCAGAAAGCAGACAGGAGTCCGTATAATAAGAGAGGTGTTCTAGCTAGAAATCTAGCTAGAATTAAGTGGAACCGAGATTAGGAATTGGGCCACTGGGACTAAAAAAAAATTAAGTCTCCAAGATCAACAGGACTAGGATGAAAGAAGGTGCTGGCAGAAACAAGTCTATGGTTATTGATGTCATCATCCAAGGTTAACAGGTATTTCAAGCATGATTAGACTAGGGGATCAACTCAATGAAGATGAGGGACAGAGACAACAGTCAGCTGTTTTATTGGACTGTGCAGACCTTGAAGACAAAAGCTGCTGCCAGGGAGGGGAGAAAGCTGAGGTGACGCCTGAGGCAGGAAAAGCACAATAGACCCTAGCATTAAGTGCTGGAGTCAACATTTAAGTGTATACTTAACCTTCAAGGCATTTGGGGGTCTGTGGTAGTTCTCAGCGAATTTCACAGGGGTCAGAATGAAGTATATCACTGAGCTGTTTTAACCTAATTTAGGTAACTCTTAATTTCCAGCCTACAGGTATTCATAGCTAATTCACATTAATTTGTTGTTGCATTCAGTTAATGATCCAGTGATATAGGAATCACTATGCCCATGTTCAAATTATTATTCAATCAAAATCAGCTTCTCAGACAAATAACCCTGTCAAACTCTTCAAACCAAAAGGAGCATCTGCGTGGGTCTTACAGGCTGGAAAGGTTATTTTGCAGCTGAGCCACAGAGAGCCCGGCACAGGAGTACCACTCCCTGTCAAAGGCTGTGAGCAAAAGCTTGTACCCAGCAGCACAGCTTCTGCCTTGCTTTCTCTGATTGTCCTTGTCCCACAGGTAACACAGCAAGAATATAAAAGGACCTGACTTTGCAGAGCCACTCAAAGCACTGAATTGCCCTTCACTTCAGATCAACAGCAAAGAGAAAAGATATACCCAGATACTGACTCTGAGCCTTCTCCTAGCCCCAAAGCCAATACTTCAGGCATCATTCAGCTAAATGGATTTTTCTTAAAGCAAACAAACAAATAAAAAAACCCCAAAAGCTCTTCTTCAGTTCTTCTAAATTCCAACACAAGCAGAAAAAACACAGGTCTGAGCACAGACAAACAAGAACTGCTTCTGGGGCAGTTCAGTGAGAATGAAGTCCTTGCTGAGAAATGGAATACAGAATAAAGACCAGGACCGCTGGAAGACAAATTCAGGAGTATTTGCCCTAACATGAGAGATTGAACTTGAGGCTATACATGAGACTGACTCTTTGTTGAAAAATTATTTATAGTTCCTAAATGGACAATTGAAGCTTGTAAAACAAGTATTTATCCACCTGTATTCTCTCCACTATCTATTATCAGTTTGTGCCTATTTATGTTATCCAGCAATTCCACATATTTTCCTGGATTTTTAAAGGGCCATATACCCCACTTTTAATATATCTCAGAGGATTCTTTACCTCCCCCCATAAACAGAACTGAAGCATAAACTTCCTTTTCTACGTTTGGACAAACAACGCTGCTTAACAGGGAGTATCTTAGGGGTATTTACATTTATACTGCAACATACAAGTAGGATACACAGCTTCACAGACCAGGAACTTTTCCTCACAGTCTTGATCAAAAGCTGACGAAAGCAACTATACACTCCCAGGTTCACTTTCCTCAATAGCACCTGAAGCACTAATGTCTGCATGTGCTGGAACCACCTGGCCACAGCACACTTCACAAGCGTTTCAGGGTTTCATCATGTAAACGTGATCTTTTCTCTTTCTCCACTGTGTCCCATTCAAAAAGGCTATTTAGTAATTGAAAAGAAACATAAGCCACAATAGGTTGAGAGTTCATTGGCTGTCACTTTTGACGGTCAAAGTAATTCTGTATGATCAAAAAAAGCTGCTCTCTCAAGTTTTATTTGCATACAGATGCCCATGCACAAATGGCCAGTTTCAATGTCTCTCAGCCCGCCTCAGGATTTTACCTACCAGGCCTCTGTCCATAGCTACAAGTTGCTGCTCTTGCAGAGCCCCAGAATTAAGCTGTTCTCAAAGAAACACCTGCCTGGAGTCCACTGACTGTAGAGCCTAAATTCCTCCTGCTATACTGGGCCATGTCACCTTGCAGGCTCACTACTACTCCCCTGGTTTCTGAGGAAGGAACAAAAGCACGACCAAGTTATGGCAGCGATACCTTCTGAACTCCCGGCTCTCTTTACCAAAGGTAAGCAAATTATGGACCCTTTCTTTTCTGCCAGTGAATCTTCCTGATGAGGAGGTATCTCTGAACTTGCTTCCAACACCCATATAAGACAAGACGTGGTTTAGTTTAGCTGGGGGGAAAAAGCGAGAAGGACTCAATCTGTAAACTCCCTTTTCTACAAGTGAGTCTTCTGGTGGTCTGCTGCCCACGTATACCTTCAGCCAAATATCTACCAGCATTGCTGCCATCTCTAGGCCCAGCATTCAGTTGCAACAATCCCATTTCCAGACTCCCCTTGGGAACACCCAGGAGAATTGGTTTAGGGTCACTGAGCTTGCAATCTCTTGAGAGAAAAGTCATCTCTGGTTTGAAGCAGAGGGTTCATGAACTCTGTCTCCTTAGCCACTGCTGTAGGGCTAAAACTCTGAGACTGCTGTATCTCTTGCATAATCATCTCCAGCCTTCACAAAGGTTTTTAATCTTAATTCAAACCAAACTAGACCAGTTACATAGTCTTAAGCATCTCATGCGTCTCATTAGTTAATGATGCATCCCCAGCTGGATAATCCATTGCAGGGCTAGTTATAGATACCACAACAGGAAGACTTCAAATTACCCACTGTGAACACTCCCCCGTCTATGGCAGGTTCCTGTGTCCTTGCACCCACTTAAGGTCTCTCTTTCCCAGGAGTTGTTAGGCAGAACAAGAACTGCTGCTATAATTGTTACGTGGGTCAAGAGCTGCTACTATTCCTGTCACCAGACACTCATTACTCACTACTCTGACATTTTGATTGCATCCCCAAACAGAGCTTGCAAGTTAAGAGCCCCTTTTTGTTAGCACAGGTGAATCTGACAAGATTTCATAAAATCAAGTTAAGTTTTTTCATATAAATCTGCACATAGCAAAAGGGGCCGGGGGAGAGAGAGAGAGAAGCAGAAAAAAATAATAAAGGATGGAAAGCAAGCAGGTCCAAGCCCAGAACCAGGGACCTTGACTCCACTCACCCCAAAACTTGGACAGGTGTAATCCTCACTTCATTTATATGAGAAAGTGAACCTGTCTGTCTCACATACTCACACATACTCTCTTTCACACAGTTTCTTTTTTCATAATGCTGTCAGAAACATCTACCTTTAGTCAGCAATCCTTGCTGCAACTCTCTTTAAATTGTAATTGCATCATCTCACAGTTCTGGGGGCCTCCTTTGCCACGGCAATTCCTGAGGATATGGCTCCTATCTGATAAAATTCTTTGTACATTCATGTTTCTGTATTTCACCTTTTTGTCAAATTAGACTCATTTTAGGAATACTGTGATCTGTGTACACGTGTCACATTGGAAGCTTGGATCTTAGCCTGCACACTGGCCACTTTCATCCTTAGAGATCCCAAATGTCTAGGCACCATGTGAACTAATTTCCACAATGAGTTTCTTTTTTTCCACTCTCTCTGTGTACATATGACCCCTAGTCGCATGCAAAAGCCCTACACATAACAAAGCAATGCACTACTGAAGCCGCAAGCGCTGTATAAACCCAGGTAGTTTCAAAGTATAGCTGCACGGAGAAAATGCAAAACTACTGTAGTATTCTCACGGAATGTACACATTATTTTATTTTCCCTGCTGCATCTTGTATCCTTATCTACCACAGCAGCAGGGGTGAACAGCTTTGCTGCAAGACGCGTGGTCAAGTCCTTTCTGCAGTTGCCTCAGTCAGGAAGAGACAATGTGTGCAAGGAGCTACTCTGGACATGGTTATGGAGCAGCAATTGAGCCATCAATGTGTAGCAGTACTACTGGCTAAAAAAAAAAAAAAAAAAAAAAAAAGAAAAAAATTCATCCCACCTTTCTGCAGGTCCTCTCATGTTCTTGATGAGAGTACAGAAGTTATTCCCATGAACTCAGTAACATTTTGAGCTGAAGAATGAAAGTAAGGATTAGTTGTGAAAAAGTGTAGTCCTTTCTGCAGGTCCTCTCATGTTCTTGATGAGAGTACAGAAGTTATTCCCATGAACTCAGTAACATTTTGAGCTGAAGAATGAAAGTAAGGATTAGTTGTGAAAAAGTGTAGTGCTGCCTAGAGCAAAGGAAACGAGATCATGTGTGTCTGCGGTACATTAAGCACCAGGGTGATCTAAATGCAGCTGTACATCTCAATTTTCTGTTCTAACCAAAGAACTCTATATGCTGTGCTCCCCAGACTAGCAAGTATTGCCATGTTTCATACACCTGCAGCTGCAGATTTATACACCTGCTCGTTGCCTTGCTCCCAAGACAGCTGTGTTTCCGAAAAGAAAGCGAATTATCTGGTGGGGGAGAGCCCGGGTGAGAGAGAGAGGAGCTGAAGTCGAGCTTCATTTGCTGGCAGTGGAGCTGCGATAGCTGCTTTGCAGAGCAGATGACTATGCCTAGAGCTGAAAAGAGAATGCTGCTAGAGGTACTAATCATCATCATCATCATCATGGCTTGGCTTCACGAACGAAGATCTGGGAAGGGCTTTTCCCCCGCCTGCTGCAAGCGATGAGGGCACCCTTCGGGCCTGGGGTGCACCCTTCGGGCCTGGGCGGTGGATTTTTTAGGTGAGGCGCAGAGTGCGCAGAACTGGCTCCACCCTTTACACCTGAGGTTCATCTGCCAGGGCCTAGCGAGCTTGGACGGTGACAGCGAAGTCCTCAGGTCATAGGTTTGGTTAGAGTATCCTTCTCTTAGATGATGGATGCCTTACAAGGCTAAACGAGCTCCATCTGCCCGGGTTTGGAGTCAGAGTTGTCCTTCTCCTAGGATGGCTGCCCGAAGGCTAGTGAGCCCATCCTGCCCGTGGACACACTTTGTCTGACCCTTCAGCTGAGACCTGTCTGGCCTGGGAGACCCCACTGGAGGCACATGCCACCACCAGCACAGCTCTCAACCTCACGTGGCCACGCAAGCTCCTTCCCCACGGCAAGGGGGTGCCCGTGGAAGAGTCGCTGCTCTACCTCCGGACATCACAGACCCGGGCACGGGGTGCCCGGGGCCTGCCAAGAATGGGAGACCTGGAGGAAAGGTACTAATCACACATCTGGAAACTCACAGCAATTTGTGACAGTTACATTAACACAATCAACTTAGCAAATTTCTCTTAGGATTATTCAGGTCTACTTGCATGAGTTGGTTCTAACACCAAAATTTAATAAATTCTCTCCCTTTGAACGAAGACAAAAAAGGCAAATTAAATGAGGTAAAGTTTTTCCTGCCATATAAAACAAAATTTGAAGAGAAACAATTTTTAGATGAAAACAAGAGAGACAATGGGAAAAGCAGTCCTTCACTACTGAACTTCACTCTGTTTTATAAATCAGTAAAAATACTGATTAATAGATTCCTTGTGCAATAAAAATGGAAATAGGACAACCATATTTCTTCCTTGCAACCCATTTAACCAAAAACTTCTGCACTGTCCTGGAAGAAGTACTTCTCTGTAAGGACACAAGGAGAAGGAACATGGTGAAAGGCAAAATTCTGTGTAAAAGAAAACCAATAAATTATCCAAACTGTGTATTGTTCCTGGAACTAATAATACAAAAGAACGATAAACATACTCTTGGAGTAAGAGGTACTACTCCAAAAGACAGCAATCTTAAATACAGGATCAATAAAGCAACTACCAATTACATTGGACTACTTCCTCTACAAAACAAACAGAATCAGTGGGGTTTTTTTTAAAAAAAAATTCCATGGAAAATAAAATGTTCTGTGAAAATACATAATAATCACTCAAACTGAGACCATAAAGCAATATTATATACCTCAGCTGGACATAAAGACATTCCACTGCAAATATTTATTCACCATTTTGTCCATTATTGCCTGCAAGTTCAGTCCTGCCTTTCACAGTAAGGTACATCACTTTAAGAGGTTAAAACATACTGGGAAGTCAATTAGCCTCACTGCTTCATCTCAGCTTTCAGGCCAACAACAGGCCCCCATGAGGAGGGGGAAGCAGAAAATTCAGAAATCTCTTGTAAGACCTGCCTCATGGACATCCTTGGATGGACATCATTGGTCCCCCAAGAGAAATGGCCAGGGAACGTATGGCCTCCAAATGCAAACCACCTGTGAGTTCTCATGGTAAGATCTGTACCAGCAGCAGAAGTTACAAACCATCACATGCTTCTGGTGTCCCTAGCTGGACAGTCAGTGTAAACCACATTGCTAGAGCTTCTTCAACCTGGGAATTCACAGAAGTTTGTTTTCAAAGTTCAGGCATTTCACACAGTCAGTATGAGGTTTTGATAAATTTACCCGTGAAAATCCAAGCTCTTCTCACAAAACTTATACACTCTACCATCAATCACCTGCACATGGACCCTTTGAGGATAGTTTCTTTGTTCTCAGGAAGATGCAAAATGCTGACTTGCACTCTTACTTTTCCCTCCCTGGGACAGGAGGCAGGGAGGAAGAGGAGATGGCCATCAAGGTAGCCATGCAGTCACGCTCTGTAGTAGCTCAATGATTCCAACTCACATTTGCTAACAGTTAAATTTGCTCACTAAATGCAGGTCATGTTAATCAACAACAACTTGCTTGTTAATGCCAACAAAGGATACAAAATTTCCTTGAAAGTAAAAAGTTAAAATCAAAACCAATTAAAAAAGACATCTACTGTATTTTAAGTGATCACTGAAGACAATGATTGTGTTTAGGTAAAACAAACACAGACTAAAAGGATTTTGAGCTTTCTAATACAGCAACAGACACAAACCTACTAAGGTCACAGACGGAACTGTGAGAATTACTGGTTAAACTATAATGCAATATTTTAGCCAGCATGGACAGAGTGTAACATATTGCATTTATTAATGAAGACAAGCATAACTGAAATCAGAAAAAAAACCCAGCTAGGTTATTTTTTTTTCCATGCTTTTATACCTTACATTTCAAAGAATTTTGCTCTAGAAGTCAGATTCTTCTACATAAAGCCATTAAAGCAACATAACGTCTGAGGTAAAACGAGAATTGCAGTTGTCAGATATGTTCCTCTCCAGTGTCATAAGCAGCATCTGCTTGAAATCATCCCTAACGAACAAGCTGTATTCTTAAATTTCTGCACAGTCTGAAAAACTTTGATTTAGACATTTGATTCACAACCGGAGGGATTCAGTTTAAAGATTGCCTGGATGTTTCTCAAAGTAATTACCAGAGAATCAAAAAACTCTATCAAGAAGTACTAAAAATCCAAGTAATCAGCATAAGCACTTTGAAGAACATACGTCAGAGATGGCAACTTAGGTATTCTTAATGTGAATATCACTGAAGAATTAGGATCCAGTTTTTACTGACTCCAGAAAGACCAGTAATCCCCCTTCCTTCAAAGATGGAAAAGTGAAGAATACTCTGTTGAGGAGTTTGAGACAAAAACTATGTAGTTGCCTGAATATAAGTTTTTTCCGTCCAAATAAACATGATTATCTCCTTTTTTTTATTATTTTTTTATTTTAATTCCCTGAAAACATGGGCTCTCCTAAGCTCTCACACTAGTATGATTCAGCTGTCAAAGGCAAAGGGACTTTCTCCTTACCTGCAGATTCAAAAGCCTCCAAGAGCATTCAAGTGCTCTGCAACAAGGAATTTTAGGCCTGGATCCCTCAAAGGATCCAAGATTACAATAATTTTTTGGATTATGAAATCTTCCAATGTAATAGGGAATGATCAAGCATTTAACAATGGAGCTTTGCTGAAGAAGCTTCCAAATAATGAAACCTTAACCATGTGAGGAAAATAATTCATACAACCTGTCAAAGACTTTGCAGGTAGCTTAACCCAGCTGTTTCAGGGAAACAGGAAAACAGGAACAGTTCCTGTTAACAGGAACAGGAGAGATTCCTTTCCAGTTCCTGGAAATCATACTTTTTGGCAGTTACGCATACATAAACACCTATGTTCAGTCTTCTTACCTATTTATAATAATTCCAATCTTTAATACACACCAATAGAGAACAGTTATTGAGAACTAGAACAAGCAACATTTTCTCAATTTCCCAAGTATGTGACGGGGGAAAAATGAAGCAATTATGAATGTTTAGCTTAATTAAGCACTTTCTAAGTAAATATTTAAAAAGAAATTGTCATACAATGCTTCTCCTCATATGAAGAGTAATTTTGAATATTATTTTCTAGGTAAAAGATTAAAGATAAAATATTTTCCTGCTTCATAAGCTTATTTAGTTCATCTGTCAGCATTCATAATCAGTGACAACTTTTCACTGTGCTTTGAGCGCAGCACAAACAAAAAAGCTCATTTCAAGTGTTTTATTAAAACATATATTTAAAAAGCCGCAAAGGCAACAAGGAGCCTCACAAAGATAATTCAGGAAATTGGTTTGGTTTGGGCTTTTCCTGTTTGTTTGTTTTAGGAAAAGAGTTATCCACTTGGTACTGCATCTTTGAGACATGAGCTTTGAGCTAATCCAGCTCAACATAGAAATGCCACAAGCTTCCACGAGCCGTGCAGGCTGACCCCTATTGTACAAAAACCATTAAGATTTCCTTACAAATCGACCCCTACTTTTTACTACACAAATAAGAAATTTTCTAATTAGTGTTTCTGTATTCCTGGACAGACCTAAATTTCTTGCTGCTTTTAACAGATTTAAGCTTGAAATGTAAGGATATCAGTATGCAGAGAAATCTTATTCCCTAGAAAAGTATCCTATAACCACAGTGAGCATTAAAATTGCTATAACACAGAAACAAAGGAGCCACAATTCAAAACAAAGGTATCAAACCAGAGCAAAACTAATGCTAAAACTGTTGCTAGAACACAAACAAATTAAACATTATTTCCAAAAGCAAAAATTATTATTCTCATGTAAGAAATGACACTTTCAACAATGTATTTGCAGAGGTTTTAAACTGGCTTTGTGACAGATGCTCATTTACAATCAAGACATTCTTTTTTAGTATGTTTTCATATCATGCTATATAGCCTTCCAATACTGTATTTTTCCTGAATTACAACAACAAAAAAAATGTCTTTCTTACAGTGACATAGCGTTCCAGGTATTCAAAACTCTGTTCTGTTTGTAGAGGTTTCAAACATTTTTCTAGTACAGAAGTTACTCCTCAGCCCTAGGTAGAAAAAATGCAGTTCTGCGTGGTTTTTAAAGAGCACTTAAACTCATTAATGGCAATGTGGATTCCTGTAAAGTGACTGAGAAAAATGCAGAAAGTGGGCAAAGGCACTGTACAAGACAGCAGTATAGTAAATCAAGAATATGCAGAGCACAGAGAGATGGATGGCGTTTTAGGTCTGGGTGCTCTAGATTTACCATTAATTGCCATAATAAAAGTAGCAGCAATTTCTCCAGCATTCACTTCTACTTGTTGCCAAGGTATAACCAAATTGTGATGGAAAATCCTAAGAATTACCAGGTAAAAGGTTTATTGATTACTGACTGCGGGATTATTTGCCTGTGTAGAAGAATTAAAAAGGAAAAAAAAAAATCTTACTAGGTTAGAACAATCCACACGACGAAACACTGGCGTGGGTGGCGCAAGACAGATAGAAGCTGAGCTCAGCTCCTTTTTCGACTGTTGTTACCATATAGCCAAACATATGCAACGTGATGTATGGGCGGAATTTTCACTGGAAAAAGGTTGCAAGGATTACTTTGGTCACACAGTAAGGAGGTAAAAAAGAGAGATGATGATTTTTCATTCACGTTCTCTGTGGTTCAGAGTAGCACAGACCCTTGTCTTTCCACAGAGCAGAGGCAGTCACACTCACTGTCTGGGGCAGGGAATCTTCTAACAGTTCCTGAAGCTGAAGAACCAGCCTGTTTCAAAGACTGCCCAAGAAGCTCTCAAGAGCAGGTTCTTACGCTGCTCACAGGATAGAGGACATGGACACATGACACAAGGACACAAATAAGAACCATTCTGCTATGCTGGTATGGCCATAGTGTTTATACTGCTGTGATCTGTTTCCATAAGGGAAAGGGAATGACTCTTTAAATGATTATAAATCTTTGCAATGGGAAGACTTCTAAGCAGTATAATTAACTCAGGAAAGAAAAAGGCTACCCTTATATGATCTAACCATTAGGCAAAGAACACATTTCAGTGCATGCTAGGCCCAGGTTTACCTGTGCTATGATTTTTATACAGCACTATGTTCTATAAATAGCTCTTTGAAAAGGTAAGCAGGGCTAGGCTCCAAGTCATGCATTTCTCTAACAACGTAAATATTAAATGACAGGCTTTAGGTGAATGAACAATTATCTTAATCAACCATGCTCAATGGACCATAACATTATAATTTGATCTTGTTCATTATGTATTACTTGGCATTAGATAAATTGGAAGTACTTTTTGAATTTGCCAGCACAGCTGAGGTCTCTCCTCCTTAACTCCTTTAATTAATCACATATAGATGTTGACTTTTATAGCATATTTTGGGTTATTTATCTTCATAACAGAGCATAGCTCATAATAAATGAACTCAGAGTAAAAATTCCCTCTGCATGGAGATTTATAAATATGCTAACAACCTTCATTTTTGGTATATTCAAATAAGCAGCTGGAGGAATTGGACCAAAAAAGGTTCAAAAACTACAGACTCTTAAAATTTATTCTCGCATAAATCCTCAAGTAACAGTTTAATTCTGCAGTCCACAGGCAAATATAGAGGAATAGACATACTCAAAGTGATGCAGTAAACGAAAAGGAAGTAAGATATCCCAATCTTTCAGATTTCTCTCTAACAGGCACAGTCTATTCCAAGTTTTATGGGATAAACAGATATATGTTACAGCTCCTGCTAGTAACTGCTAGCAATAAAACATACCCATTGAGAGCAAGTCCTGGAGAAAAAGAGTATTTATTTTTCATTAAATGGGCACTTCAGGATATGCCTACCCTTACAGTTTGTACAGTTCCAAGTTTGTTTGGAGGCAATTCGGAGATCATGCCAGGAGCAACCTGTTCCTTGGGTCCTGCTGCTGGGAATAGACACATTAGTCTTGCTTCTCTGTTGCCAAGTCAATACTCATCAGACATTGTTAATCTTGTGCCCGAGGCTAGCCCTGCTCCTGACATTGTCCAAGACACTCATTTTATTCCACGCTGGAAACAGAAGTAGCTAGCACAGATATTTTATTCTGACAGCATTAAGAGTGCTTTGCTTCTGGGTCCTACCATATCACATAACGCAACGCTGTCAGCAGGTTGCTTCCCTGCCCTACTTCAAAGCATTCCAAACAGTGTATTTAAGATAAAAAGTTATTTCATACTGGTAATACCAACAACATAATAAGCAACGTCGTCTTCTCCAGGCTCGCTCAGTTACTACCGCCTGAGTCTGTGTGTCAGGTGTGCTCAACTCTTTGCCTGTCTGGATATTCAGGTTGGAGTTTAACAACCAGACAACACCTTGTCAAGAAACATCAGCAGGTTGACACAAAACTCCAATAACTGCTAGCAGAGCACAGCTTTGTTCTGCTAAGCAGAGGTCATCCAGCAAATAAGGAGTAAGAGTCAAACTATTTTTGAAACTTACTACAGCAAATTCATAGGAGTAGCATTAGATCAGCAAGGCTTAGAGATCATACGATCCCAGTCATTCTTTCTATAACAATTATATCCTTATAATAATATCCACAATAATATCCTTATCTTTGTTTTCTCTATTTTCTTTAATTTTAAAATAGCCTATTTTGGGATATTCCTAATATTTTACTAATAAATGAGGCATTGTAAGATGGAAAAAAAATGCATAGAAAATGTAATGACTATCATTGATGTCACCTGGTATGCTGTAGTGACAGGTAGTCCCTGCCATATAGTCTTACTGCAAATCCCTCTTACTAAGCAAAGTAAGCACAGAAGCACAGATCATTACTGCCTGATGAGCCCCCAATTACTTGGATAATTACCTCTTGTTATTGCCAACTAAGATTTGTCCTACCAATGTTCCTTTGCATCTATGGTGATTAAAGAGAGAGATGATTCAAGAACCAGCGCAGTCACTGAATACTGATACGCCGTTTCTTTGCAGAAAAGCAACAAACCTACTGGCCTGGAGGGCAGTAACAACAAGAGTACCACAGGGGTCTACCTTGAGATCTATCCTGTTTAACATCTGTATCGGCGATATGCTTGAGAACAGGGTAACCATTCAGATGGACCTGGACAGGCTGGGGGAATGGGCTGACAAGAATTTAAACAAAGACATATAAAACATCCAACACGTGGGAAGAAAGAACCCCTTGCAGTGCTACAGGCTGTGGAGCATCTGTGGCAAAAGACCTGTGGCTACTGGTAGACAGCAGTCTGGTAGTAAGTTGAGTATGAGCCAGTGGTACGCTCTAGCAGCAAGGAAAGCCAACAGTATCCTGAGCTACATCAACAGGAGCACATGCAGCAGATCAAGGGAAGTTACCACCCTCCTTTAATCAGAACTCATTAGACCCCACCTAGAATATTACACAGTTTGGATTTGTTAATACGAGGAAGACATCAATAAATTGGAATGAGTGCAGAGGAGGGCTCCTGCAATGGTTAAGGGCAGGAGCACTCGCCCTGCAAGGAGAGGCCAAGGAAGTGGGGCTTGTTCAGCCTGGAGAAGAACCAGCTGCAAGGGGCCCTAGCATCAGCCTTCCCACAGGCAGAATTATCAAGATAGAACCAGACAGTGGGCGTAGCAGGAGGACAAAAGACAAGCACCCATTGAAATAGGACAGGGTCAGACTGTAAGGAAGAAATTTTCCACATGATAGACAAACACTGAAGCAGGTTGCCTAGAAAGGTTATGAATTTGCATTCCTGAATGTTTTCAAGACCTAACTTGATTGCCCTGAGCAATCTAATTTGATCTCACAGCTGACCCTGTTTTGAGTAGGAGGTTGGCCTAGAGATACACTTCCTGAAATCATAAAACCACAGAATGGTTTGGGTTGGAAGGGACCTTAAAGATCATCTAGTTCAAACCCCCCTTCCATGGGAGGGTTACCTTCCACTAGACCAGGTTGCTCAAAGCCCTACCCAACCTAGTTTTAACTCTTCCAGGATGGGGTATCCAGAACTTTTCAGAGGAACCTGTTCCAGTGTCTCACCATCCTCACAGTACAGTTTTGGGTTTTTTTTTTTCCTTACAGGTTATCTAAATCTGTCCTCTTTTAGTTTGAAACCATTACCTCTCATCCTATCACTATACTCCCTGATGAAGCATCACTCCCCATTTTTCATATAGACCCCTCTTAAGTTCTAGAATGCCTCTACAAAGTCTCCCTGGAACCCTCTCTAGGCTGAACAACCACAACTCTCTCAGTCTGTACCCATAGGGCAGGTGCTCCAGCCCCCTGATCATCTTCACAGCTCTCCTCTAGACCTACTTGAGCAGGTCCTTGTCCTTCTTATGCTGGGGGCCCTTAGAGCTGAACACAGTACTCCAGGTGGGGTGTCAAGAGACTGGAGTAGAGAAGGAGAATCATCTCTCGACCTACTCACCACGCTCCTTTTGATGAAGCCCAGAATGTGATTTGCTTTCTGTTCTGCAAGTGCACATTGCCAGCTCATAATCAGTTTTTCATCCACTGAAGTCCATCTACCACCAAGTCAACACCCACAAGTCCTTTCCCTGAGAGCTGATCTCAAACCATTCTTTGCCCAGCCTATATTTGTGCTTGGGGTTGCCTCAACCCACTTGCAAGCCCTTGCACTTGGCCTTGTTGAACTTCATGAGATTTGCACGGGCCCACCTCTCAAGGTCCCTCTCGATGGCATCCCTTCCCTGTAGAAGGGTTAGGTCCCTTCTAACCTGCACTGTTTTGTAATACTATACAGTCTTTTCCCTGATCACTTGAAGAAAGGCATATGAAACTACAAGTTTAAAGCATTCATAAATCCAGTGATGGCATATACAACTGAACAGAAATTGATGAATAAAATACAACCATGAAGGACCATGTGAATCATAGAACCTCCTATGATAGCACACTACCACACTGCAAATGGTTATTGAACAGGATTCACAGAATATTTTTCTTCCATGCCCTCATTCCACATGTTTTAGAAATTGCCTACAAGTACCTCAAGGGTCATATGAGAGCTCTTTAAAGTGAAGGTCAATGGCGACACAAGCACAAGCATGTATAACTGAATATGTTTAGGCTATAATTAGAATATTTTTAGCCTTCTGAGGAATTAAATTCTGAAACAATCTGGTAACAGGAGTAATTGGGAATAACAGAGCTAAGTCTTTTGAAGAGCTAAGGAACTTTATCAAAGGCATAAATTAATCAATGTCCACAAAAAAACCATGAAGTCCTCATATGCAGTGGACTCAGGAGATTCTTGCCAAAGAAATATCTGGATAAAAGTCTACAGCCTAATGTGATGGAAGTCACAATTGTTTTAAAAATGTGATTAAAATGTAAAGTAGTAGTGATAAGCAGTCTTTGATGAAAGGATCTGAGACAAAAGTACATAGTAGTACTACTCCTACCTAGTTAATCCCGAACCAGAATACTTTTCCCTATTTTACAACAGACTTTTTGCCAGGAAAAGACAACATACCAAAACCAAACCAAGTATCATCACTATTCTGCATTACACTGGCTTTGAACTGCAGGAGTGACGTTACCTATGGTAAACCCACAAAAACGACTAATGCAATGGTTTACAGTTTACAGATTGCAGGTCAGAATCAAATTGGGCCCAAGAGATTTCAGGCACAACTGTATAGTGTGGCCCAGACAAACACTCTGGAAACGTGTTTTCTTGAGAGATACGTGAATCACCCCATAGACGCTTGTTGCCCGAATAGAACAAAACTGTACATAACAAAGAAACAGTGTGACTCACCATTCATGAATGCTTTCTCTACAGTAGGAGGTACAAAAATTACTGGAGGAGACATGAACGTCATAAATTCAGTTATAGAAACTGGCTGGACTTCAGCATATGACTCACAGTTCCTCCATAAGAGGCTTATATGTCCTGCTCTTCCTACATGAGTGGCCTCCATTAGTACCAAGGAAACAAAACCATGTAGCTATCATTATTTCTACAAATGAAAAGAGAAAACAAATATTCTAGTGGCAGATTATTTTTATTGGCCTAGTAGAAAACAGCAGCATCTCACCTACACCTCAGGTAAGCAGTGCTAAAGATCTTCTTAACACCCACATCAAGGTAACAGCATTACCGCAAAACAGGAAAGTCAAACAAATGGTGCCGATGCGGATGATGCGTTCAAAGGACCTTAAATTGGAGATTCTCTCTCTAAATACTGTGTATTCTACCCATCAGTACCTGTATTTCAGGATGCTAAGTACTCTGCAGACGGCATACTTTATCTGGCAAAATTGTTACCCTGTCCTCATTCAAATAGTTGTTTCCACCCATCTTGTCCTTGTTCAAGTTGCCATTTGCCACACGTTGATGATGCAGCAGCATTCATCCCTAACAACTTTTTAAACCACGGTGTCCCAGCTTCTTCCATATCTTCCGAGTTCAGAGCACAGCTTCTCACATTATGTTAGGAGAAAGCCGTAAACCAACGTCAGTATCTTAACCTCTCTCTGCCAAACTTCCTCTAGGAGTCCCAGCTGTTGCCTGCCTTCCTGCAAAGCGCTGTGAGAAAGCTGGAGTGCCAGAGGCAACTAAAGTCAGGCTCCTCATGGGCTACAGAGATTGAACAAAGTGCTGGGGTAGGTTGTTTTCAAACATGACTATTCTCTGTAAGAATTATTCAGATCTTCAGTATCTTGGGAAAAATGCCAGATTCCACAGGCACAGAGTGCAAAGGTTCTCTGATGATGAGCATGGCACATTTTGCACATTTCACAACTTCTTGTTTGTAAAGATGTAGTAGGCATCAGCTTCTTGTTTCAAATTCAGTCTCATTTTCAGCGCTTTATGTACAGCACTAAGAATTTATTCTCTATTTTTCCTCTTCAAAATCAGAGTTCAAACTTAAAACAACTAAAAAAAAAATGGAGCAGCACATGCTGAACTCTGTTGTCATTTCTGCAGCTGTAGTACACCGAAACTTAGCTATAGCTTCTACTCCTGATCAACGTTAGCACGACATATCTCAGCTGCGCCATGTACAATGCTAAATCAAGTCTTGATACACATTTTAACCCAACCAACTGGAGTAAAAGACATGCTTAGTACCTGATCATCAAGAGTATCTTTTACTGGGAGCATTTGGTCATAATATACCCAAACAGACCGACATGGCAAGAGCAGGGAAATCCCAGGAGTAGATGATCTGTCTTATCAATTAAACATGCATGAAATATTTTTTAATTAGCAAGGGGAAAAAATGCATTAAAATATTTCTCAATTTTGAAGAAAGCTATTTTACTCATTCAGATAAGCACATGGAACACTGAATTTGTGTATGTTATTCTACTCACCCGGTACAAAAAGCAGTTTCATTAGTGGCATATCAAAATGATAGAACATCCCTTATTTATTCTGCTTTTTACTTCTAGTGTTCTTATTATTGCAAACAAAGCAAATTCCTTTGCTAAATAGCTACAGAATAAGAATCAGCACAAAATACATGGTTAATTGAGACTTAAATCTGTGCATAGTCATGTAAAATCACAGCCATATTTTAGCACAGTAGTCATTTACCTAATGACTAACAGAGTATACTTGGGGTTAAGACTAGTTTGATTATAATCCAAATATAATTTATGTTCTTTAACCTTTGAAGTTTAGAAATACATGGCATAAAATCCAAGCAAAGCATTCAAGATCTGATAACATATTAAACTGCCTGAAAATTATATTAGTATCTTCTGCACAATACTCACCTACGCATCCTTTCTAAAATAGAAACAGATGAGTCAAGTTGCATGAAAGGCACTATAATTAACGAAAACATTTTCCTTTGAAGCAGCTGTAGAATTTTTTTTTTTTTAACCATCATAGTGTTCTGTTGCTATTATACATCTAATCATTTGCCTTCTTACAGTTTTGATTTACTTGAATACACTAGATTCTGGTTTTATTCATACCACCATAATTTCCAGAATATAATTATGTCCGTCAACAGCTCATATGTTTGTACGGAAGCTGATTTTTTATGGTCTCTCAATCTTGTGGGGAAAATCAAGTATTGATGTAATTTCTATCTTCCATTTTTAAATTATTTGGAACCATCTTCAAAAACTCAAAATTGTAATTTAAAGCCAGAACAGGCCAACATAAGAAATTGGTAAGAAATGAATATAGAAAAAAAAACAATGAAAAATAATTATGACTCTTTACCATTGCTTTGAAGGATACCACTAATACACAAAGCTTTTCAAATGCCTACCATGCTATGAGAACGTCAGCGTCTACATGTCTGGAGTACTTTCCACAGTTTAGCTGCTCTCCTGTAATAGGTTGCTCTAAAACAACAGGAAAAAAAACCCCAAACAAACCAAAAAACAAGAGAATACCTCAAGAGCTGTACAGCAAGTAGAAAGATAAACTGAGCTAGCTAAACTGTGCTGTTCTCCATTCTTAAGGCTTATATATATAGTTCTCAAGAAAGTTATGAGACTTTACTGAGTTGGATCAAGTCATGTGATGGAAGGACATCTGAACTGGGGTTCTTTGAGAAATTGTCTAGCCAGCCATTCCAAATGGTATGTTCCTGCGTATGCACAAAAGCACTGGAGATTTTTCTCTATAAAGTCCCCTCCAACCATAATGCTAGAAAGGGACTGCTTACTCTACACTGCCAGATTCTTTCAGCTACCTGGTTATCATTAGACCAGGGAGCTGTTTGGAGTGCTCTTGCAAACAATTCTTCAGACTAACCTTGAGCTAAATCTGTGTCTTTCATTAAGCTTTTACACATTTTGTATCTAATACCAAGTGCATCTCATGGATAAGATTTGTCCTTCCTGTGACATCAACCTTTCGCTGCCCAATGGAAGTAACGTGTTGTTAATACTGTTGTGGAACGCCACACTCCCAACAAGTTTCATCCGCATAAGGCTCAAGTCATTACAGAGAGATACTGCAGAGACAATTCCAGCAGTGATTCTTGGAAGACTGACCTTGACAAGTGATCCTCAGAATGCTTTGTACAGTTGTTGCCAAGAGACTTAATAAGAATGTACGTGTTAGTGACAAAAGCAAAATGTATATTAATATACATATATATAAAACATATATGAAAATCTACCAGAAGTTGTTAGTCCAAGGAAGAATTTTAAATGAAAACATGACACTTTCAAACGGATTATCTTACAAAACTCTGAAAACATGTAAGATAAAACCAAAACATTCCCACTCTGTTTCAGAATGGTTTTACATCCCCACAATATAATGGAGAAAAAAAATACTCAATGATAGTACGAATATCTTACAGCACATAACTTTTAGAATAATTTAAATCAGAAATTCTAACATTTTTAGAATTTTCTTTAGGTAAATTGTATAAATCCATGGAAAGGAGAATATCTCATTAGAAATGCACTCTACGTTCAAGACAGAAATTCTCATAATCTATGACTATGACCCTAGCAAAGGAGGGCCATGGACCAGGGACCTACAGGTTCACAGGTCAAGAGGCACAGATTGGTTCATGTCCAGCTTGGAAAAGATTAAGTTTCTTTGTGACAGATTTGTCTGGGATACAACTAGGCAAGGACCCTCCAAAACAGAGTCAGAAATCAAGCTTGTAAATCAGCAGTGTGGATGACCAGGGTCCAGCGCCCCTTAACAGCCTTTTTTGTTTAACTACACAGATGTAGCCCCACAAAGAACCAAGATTTGCTTTCGCTGTTGCTTTTGACAAATGAGAAGTTAACTTGTACATCAGTTTTAAGACCTACCTAGTTGTAACTTTTTCTGAGCATAAAAGCTAAATAAACGTTGTTCTTGTGTATGTAAACTTGGATATAAAACATGGATATAAAATTATTATATTTGTGGTTTTGATGGATTATGTAAATCAAGAAAATAATTTTATATACATACCTAGTTTATCATCGTGCTGCTTCCAGTCACAGGGATCAATGAGCATGAAGATATGAATTCCTGCTTTTCAGAACAGGTTGATGCAAATAGTTTTTATCTACTCAGTCACTGGTTCTTCAGATCCTAAACAGACGGAGCTTTCAATAAAAATTGTTTCAGTTGAAACCAAACCAGAAAAGGATCATAAAACACAGAAAGACAATATGTCTTTTCAAGGAAACTCTCCACCTGTTTGTTTACTCTGGCTTTCCAGTTCCTCATCACCAGTGAAAAGACCAGGACATGGTCTTTACTGTTTTACAAACAAAACCAACATTCTCAAATACATTTAATTTGCCTACAGACAGCTGCACATACCTGGGGCAATTTCAGAATGCCACAACCACTGCAGCGGAATGCTGCATTGTATTTCTGCGGTCTGCAAATTTTCATGAGCAGGCTTTATTTTTTTACAGTTCACTAAATCAGACTGCAGATTTCTGAATTTTATGATTCAGCTCACAGCAAGAATGAAAGGTTAAAAGAACATAAAAGTTATTTTAATTTCAGAAATTGCTTTAGTACACTTGATTGTAGGAGTCTCATTTAACGCATAGTCAATTTGTAAAGAAAAATCAAAACTGCTTTTTAAAATGATGCTATGGCTGCATTGCTCTATGAAGCTGAACAGCTGCTGTCTGTGGTCTCAGCGATAATTCTGGAAGTAAAGCATCCAACATCCACTGTATTAGAACTACAATTTATTTATTTGCTGGTACAAGTTAGCAGAACTGACCAGGATGATTCATAGTATTTGGAAAGTGGTTCCTAACTTAAACCTAGCAAACTTCATAAAATTTGTTGTGTGTCAGTTCATAGTGAACTTCACATTTTACAGCTCATATTTTAAGCTTCCAAATTTCTTTAGAACTATTAGTGAGTTGCATTATAATTCTCAAGAAGCGGCTTAGGATCCATTAAGGCAGCAACACATTTGGTTCCTTGCTATTCTGCAAATATCTCTGTGATTGGTGGGATTTGACCACATTCGGACAGTAATCCACATTACATACTGCAAATACATTAAATTATATCATCAAAATAAAACTTCTTTTCATCCAAATAAACCAGGTTCTATCCAGAGTTTGTATGAGCACTCAGAGATAAATTCAGTAGAATTAGTTATACAACTTATATCAATACGTATCTCAGGTAAAATTCTGTCTTTACAGAAATACCTCTAAACATATGCCATTTCAATTTTAATTAGACGTTCAGAATAAAGCTTAGAAGAGATTTGCATGGTATATAGATCTTGAGTGCTTCCCAGCTAAAGAGAGTGAAATTTAAACTATTTGTCATAATCACATCAGATTCAAAGACACGGCTTAGAATGAAAAGTAGTTTGACATACGATTCTTTCAAGCGTCTATGCTAATTGAAAAGATTCTAATAATATGAAGCAATAAAAGCAGAGTTTAAAGCTACAAGAAAGAACAGGCTGCACACGAGTGCATGTATACGCATCTTTACATTTAAAATACTCGTATGTATCATCCAGTACTTTTTTAAACTACTTTCCCGTACTTTCCAGAAATGTTCCTATTTCTTAAATATAAATATTCCTAAAAAGAAAATATTTACCTAAAATTATTTAGAAAATTACTCTTGAAACTGATTCTCCCCTTTGACCTTTTAGTCACAGATCATGAAAACCATAATAGGCAAATTTATAATTTGGCCTTCAAGAACTTTGGAAAATAAACACAGAAAACACAGTCAAAACCTATTCAGAATTCTACTGTACAATGAGTAGCTGAAAATTTTTAACATGGTTCACTAATGCTAGCCTCAAAATCTAAATTAAAGGTCCAATCGTGGCTGCTTTTGAGAATATGTAAGTTTTACTTTACTAGAAACAATATTAGTACCAAAATCAATTCAAAATGAATAAAAATCATGATACATTAGTTTTATGTTAACTAACAATGAAGGCTCAGTAAAAAGAATACAAGGCAAAGAATAGAATAGTGCACTGTGGTTTTATTGATGGCAGCAATGACAATTTGCCTCTTTCATATGTAAAAAGTATTCAGCTTCATGTAACTAAGAACTTTAAAAAAGTCTCTTGTGGTGTCAGGTCCAAATTCCTTCTGCTCACATGAGCTTTCTTTGTTCCATCCTGTTGCTTGAAAAAAGCCAGAATTTCTTCTAGAAGTCTTCAGTAAGTTGAAGCTGCCAGTGAATCTTCCCCCATCCCGAGAAGGTTTCTAATTGAAAAAACAAACAAACAAAAAAATAGATAAGCATAAAACCTCTCTGCTCTTTGTGCAATGTACGCTTTACTCTCCAGAGTACTCTCCAATGTACGCTCTCTCTCCAGAAGAGTGGGTATCAGCTCTTCAGTGCTTACAAAGATAGAAGTCATTAAAAGAATAAATCAGCAGGTTGCACTCCAATGCAATAAATATGATCGGTATAATACAAGGAAAGGGCACTTTCTGGCAATGACTTCTCACGAAAATGCCGTTCCCCCATTAGTAATAACTTCAATACAGATCTTATAGCAAATGTGAAAGGTGTAGATTAATTCTGTCATGAAGCGAAGGAAGACCCAAAAATCAGATAATGACAAAGCACTCACAGGCTCACACTCTTAGGTCCTTTCAAGCTCCTCCAAAAGCTATGATCCTTCAAAACACTCATTTCTGACTACTTGTTCCCCTTCTTTTTCATACTGTCATGACATCCTATACAGGTAGTGTAAGCTGAGAATGATTTTTATTATCATTAGATTCTTATCTTGTTAGATAATTCTTATATCTTAACTCTCTAGGAGGAATATCTTATTTTATAGACCTGTTAAAGCTAGTGACTCATACCCTAAACAACCTAGAGTGGGTTCAAGGGCTCTTAATGCAGTGCTCTGATAAAATTCTGAATAAGTGTTCTCTAGCTCACACTGCTGGGTATTAATAAACTACCACTTCAAGGTCAATTGTAACCACAGGGAGTGGTAAGAAGCTCTTCAGAAGAATGTAATCAAAAAATGCTTTGGGTTGGAATCACCCTTCAAGGTCATCTAGTCCACGTCCCTTGCAATAAACAGGGACATCTTCAACTAGATCATGTTGCTCAGAGCTCCGTCCAACCTGACCTGGAATGTTTCCAGGCATCTCTGGGCAACTCGTGCCAATGTTTCACCACTCTCACTATAAAAATTTCCTCCTTAGATCTAAGTCTGAATCTACCCTCTTCCAGTTTAAAATATTACCCCTTGTCCTGTCACTACAGGTCCTGTTAAAAAGATGTCCCCATCTTTCTTATAAGCCCCCTTTAAGTATTGAAAGGCTGCAATAAGGACTCCTCAGAGCCTTCTCTTCTCCGGACTGAACAACCCCATGGATCCAAATCCTACTTTTAAACAACAACTCATGTTGTCAGGTGCAATGCAACCTAAGTATAAGATACATGGCAGGATGAGATGTACTATGGGGAGCTATAACCCATATCTGATAAACATGTCCGGCACAGTATTGCAGTAAACACCTCCTCACATCACTTCAACTATCAAAGAAAGCAAATGAGGACAGAATGAGCTTCAGAAAGCAAATCTAGCAGGCAAAAGCTTGTCTGTACCACAAAGAAAAAGCTTCTCGTTAGAGCACTACAATATTTTTATCCTCAAAAAGACTGGCAAGAGAGTGTTCTTAAACTAAGAAAGAGTCTCCATGTTTTGACACTATTCAGAGGTGACCACAAATGCCACACTCTTCAAGAGAGAGGAAAAAACTGAAATGTAGTTGAGCTTAATACTAGAAATTTTCCAAATAGAAACCTGAATCTGATAAAGCAGATAATTAGAACAGCTAGATTTAGCAAATAATTTTAATATAATTCACTACCTTTAAGCCATTTAGAGAAAGCTTCCACTCAAAGCTCACGACAATACAGTTATGTCAGCCAAAGAAGATGGCATTGAATGTTTGATCTAGAGGGAATGAGTCTTCCTACCAAGCAGGAAGTCTTATTTTCTCATAATGAATTGCTGTTCACAGTGATGACTATTTAAGGTCGAGTAAATCCTACAATATTTGCTATTTGTACTGTAGAAAATAAAGTACATAATATTCCAGCAGAGTTAGACTTAGAAAAGTAGCCAAAACTTAGCAGATTTAGGCTGCCACTGATTGTACGTGGCACTAAGTCGGTAATTTCAGGTTTGGATGATGAATTGGCACTACCTATCTAATTTGAGCAGATGTTGAAGTAAACAGTCATGGGCCACAAGAGGACACAGAAAATACCTAATTTCATCAAATGAGGAAGGGAGTTTTAAATTATGATGAAGGAGGATCTATTTGGAAGCATTGTGAATAAAAGATATACCTTTTAAAGAAAAGTAAGTAGTTGCTGAAAAATTATATTCAGCTTAATTTTCACAAATATATGTAGATTTTTTTTTTTCCTGGATAAGAAGAGTCGATTGCTACTTGCTGACAAATGCTTTTAGGTTTATTTAACTGACACTACTTACCACCTGAATTTAACCCCTTTATTTAGAGATGTCTGACAGAAAATAATAGTATTTGAACTGGGGCAGAGGTAGAGCTGTAACTGTATTTTTTATGGTAGGTAGGTTTTGATACAGAGTCTGCTGTCCATTCAAATCAAGATTCTATTAGAATCTTCAAAACAAGGTATAAGAAAACCTGCAAGGAACAACCATCTGTGCCTTAGAAAGGTTGTTCCTTACTTGCTAACAATACATTCACTCTTCTTGAGATACAGGAGTTATTATCACTCTTTCTGGACGTCTGTTTTCCTCCCTCTCTGAGCTGACCAAAGCCAAACACAGTTTTCCAGATTTATACTCTGAAGTTAGAGAAATACCAAAAATCCTACCTAAAGACATAAAAAACCTCCCTGATGTTGACTGCTGTCTATACTGAGCACACTTCATTTGGCTGATCACTCCTCTGAGCCAACTGAGATGGTTTAGAACTCAGCTCAGTGCATATGTTATCTCATGACATGTTTATTGATAGAGACCGATAACTTACATCAAATCTTTACATACATCAAATGATAGGGGTAAAAATCATTATCACCTTGGCAAGAGTCAGGAATAAATTTGGCTCTTATATTGCCAGTACTCCCCCAAATGAAAAGGCTATTTTAGCACACGATCAAAAAGTAAAATCATACGTTATTGCATGACAGAAATATCGAAAGCTGCAGAGATCAGCAGCACCTATTAAGCCAACTGAACATGGAGGACTAGAGCAAGGAAAAGAACTGAAAAGAGCTGGGTAAAAATAAATCGGCTAGTAGGGGAAAAAAATAATCAGATTCAAAACGAAGACAGGTCGCAGATGTTCACTAAATAGCATGCGACTTCACAAAACTTTCTTTATTCCAGATAGACTTTCAATCAACATTAGAAAATTAAGAATTTAGAAGATCCGTAAGTAAAATGAAAGCAGTACAACATACTTGATTTGTTTAGTAAAAGAATTATAACTGTTTTATCTGTCTGTCCTTTTTAGATTTCTGAATCTATGTATCAAGTCTATTTTCTGAAGATAATATATAATCCCTTAATTTCTACTAATAAAGTACAAGTGCAAGTACATCCTCAAGATTCAGCTTATGGTAAACACTCATAGGCCTTGTAGCTCTCCACTCAATGGTGAGCTCATAGATTTTAGTGTTGCAAATTTTCCTTCCCAGGCTAAGCAAAACAACAGAAAGCATATTTATTCACATAAATGGCTCAAAAAAGTAGGCTGTGTGACCTTGGACAGTGATAGACAGTCCAGTTCAGC
>NW_010399666.1:25772-36760 GCF_000710305.1 Buceros rhinoceros silvestris
TGCAGGGAAGAAGCTGGTCCAACATATGTGAATAAGAGAAACTTGGCTGTGGCTCTCAGGTGAAAGTATATCAAGTAAAAGCTTGCTCAGATGACATGAGTCCTTACCTAAGTAAACTTAAAAAAGCTGTTTGCCAAGTGGTTTTCTGGCCTTCCCTCTTCCCATAGGTATATTAAATCTCTTCCTACAGCCATAAAACCCAGAGAAAAGAAGCTGGTCCAACATATGTGAATAAGAGAAACTTGGCTGTGGCTCTCAGGTGAAAGTATATCAAGTAAAAGCTTGCTCAGATGACATGAGTCCTTACCTAAGTAAACTTAAAAAAGCTGTTTGCCAAGTGGTTTTCTGGCCTTCCCTCTTCCCATAGGTATATTAAATCTCTTCCTACAGCCATAAAACCCAGAGAAACAGAGATACCCAACTTCTACCATAAGTACACCAATATCCCTAAAAAAATTTAGGAGCAATATGACAAATGTATCTTCCATGTAGGTGATCACAACGAGTGGTTTCTGAACTAAAAAGACACAACCATAAAACCTTCACTGAAATGAGACACCAATATAACATCAATAGTTCTCTGTACCTGCAGCAATCACTGCTCTGTGTTTGCTCCTCAAACACATTACCACTATTCATCATGGCTTGGCTTCGTGAATGAAGATTTGGGAAGGGCTTTACCCACGCTTACTGCAAGCGCGCTGATGGCTGAAAAGGCCAACACGGGATAGGCAAGTCCGGTTGCAAAGAGCACACCGGAAGGTCTCCTTGGGTGGTACAGTCAAGGCACGGTTCTTTCTACATTGTTTTTTCTCCTCGAGACTGATTCTACGTGTGCTCTCAAAGGAGGCAGCAGCGTTATGTATGGTGTGTCTCCAAATCTCCCGATTGGAGGCCAGGGTGGACCACTGATGGTGGTCAATATGGCCAAGGCTGAGGTATTGTTTCAGGAGTCCTTATATCTCCTCTTTGGAGCTCTTCTCTTGCAGCAGCCAGTGGCGAGTTCACCACAGAACACAATCTTAGGGAGGTGGTGATCCGCCATCCTGGAGACGTGCCCTGCCCAGCGCAGCTGCGTTTGCAGCAACATGGCCAAGGTAGGTCATACACGTGCTGTTGCTTAATACTATTCTTTTTTAAACGAGGACTTTTTTTCTAGGCGTTTTGTCTATTTGCTTGTCAAATGGTGATTACAATAATTGCTTTCTTCATATTTTTGAAATATTTGAAAATATTCATCATCTGCAACCCAGTCCTGAAGATTCTTATGCAACCAGCTACTACCGAAATTGTACAAAGTTCTCTCGTGAACTCCACAAAGACTGAAGAACTCTGAAATACAGTGCAATCCAGATGGGTTTTTCTTGAAATCTAAACCCGTAAGTAAAATATCAGTATCAAAGATTTACCTTTTATTTCTTACTAATCAGTTTCTAGCTCTTGGGGGTTGATAAAATTGTTGAGTAGGTCTTGTGGACCGTCTTGGCTGACCATCACCTCCTCTGCGGAATTCTAGGGTTTGCTCATATGTTTCTTCCTCCTCCTCCTGCAGGTAAATAGCATTGTTTTAAATGGAAGGGTAGGAAAATGCATTATACATGAGTAGGTATATGCAAACATACACACACAACACATACACCCGTGTTTACATGTACAAAAGAATGTATGCACACACAGCAACTGCTGTTTCTGTGCTGCTGACCACTTAACAAATTAGAGTGGGATTATGGGTGTGGGTTTTTCAGACCTAGGAAAGATAACAAAACCAAGATGGCGAATCTCAAAACTCAATCCCCAGGGCAGCAACAGAAGTTATTACATATTTGCAGCCAGAAAGAAAAAAAAAAAAGCATAGAAATTAAAGCAAAATTATTTTCCAAGAGTCACACAGGCAACAAACTCAAGAAGCAAGATAACCTCGATAACCTGCCACAGCAAGAGAAATACCAGCTTTTAGGAGTTTAGAAACGTGTGTGGAATGAAATAAGAATTAGGAAATGGAAATGCAAGCAACAGCATCTGCCAATACACATACTAGAAACACATATTGAAAACAGCAGATAAAAAAAAGAACTGTGAAGCAGTAATAATGAAAAAAGCCTACAAGTATAGTGGACAGCAATTTAGATATGAATTTGCTGCGTGCAGCAATAATAAATAGAACCTCCGAATGATGAAAGGAGAGGCAATTACAAATTTGCAATATTGCATTCATTCCTAGGCATCTCAATACCAGAAATACATGGACAAGTTACATGGAATTCAGAGGGGGGAGGGAGGGGGGAATCAATCAGTCGAGTGAAGAATGATTTACAAAGGAATATTAAAATGGCTACATATTTACTTTGATCAAGCAATAGTGAAAGCAAGAACATTCATGTGATGGAATAGTTGAAGGTGGTACACATTAAAGATGGAGAAATTTAAGAGCATTAGAGTTAATAACAAAGAGAAATAGAAGATAAAACCATAGGCTGGGAAAAAAAAGCTTCTGAACATGAGTGTGATTGTCAAATGGTGTCTTAGGGAAACAGTTATCATTTAATTTCTTTAATATCCTAAACACTACGCTGTAGCTGGCACCAGGTCTGGAGGGAACATGCCGTAAGAAATCCACTTTTGGGAAAAAGTACTGAGTATATCGCTCTGAATTCCCTTTCACCCACAACCTAAGAACATACAGGGACACCCAACAACTGACAACTGTCTTAGAGTGCAACATGCATATAACAAAGAGTAAGCAAGTCACAGCATTAAAATGTTTCACTGTAAGAGACAGAAAGGAAAATCCACAGTCTAAGTTTCTTTTTGTTGTGAAAAGTCAGGTCTTACTTAAGAAACTTTCCTTTCTAAAACAACTTGAGTATGAATAAACATGTATTTTAAAAAACAACAGACAACCACAATCCTCATGGTAAGGTCTCCTGTTTACAGGGCATGTCTGTGGTCATCATTGTATTTCCTGAACAACAGACTAAGCCCTGCTACAGAGAGTCTGCAATAACCGTAGGAGAAAACAGATTTTTCAGCACAATTGAAGAAAGCCTAATTGATTTATATCTTTTAGTTTCACTGCAGCCAAAGGCTGAGAACCACAGAATTCTGCCATAAAGCTTATTTTTCTCAGTGTACCACTTCTACTGCTTGCAGCAATATCAATTCTCCCTTACAAAGAGGTTCAGAGACTCTGACTATCCCAAAGGAAAAGAAAAAAAAAAAATCAGAAAAGCAGATGTCTAACCAAAAAATTCACACAATTTGTAATACTGTTAGCCCTAGTACAAATCCTCAACTTAGTATATGAAATAATCTCCCATCACTGACAATGCAAGCTGTACTAGCATCAAAATGGTAAAAAGTAAGCTAGGTGCCTGAAATGCTCTGAATACCTTGAGCTCTTTGAGCACGTTCCGAGAAATCTGAAGAGCTGAAAATAGTTCCATGTTACTTGCCAAAAGAATAAAGATGCAATTTCAAATTTTCTTAAAATTCTTTGCCAAAGCTTCAGTCTAACGTGAAAGAGCTCACTCTTCCGAGAATAAACTGGTGAACTTACATGTGCTTGATACTTGGATTTCTCCAAAACTGGAAAACTAACTGGCATCTATGCATGACTGAAAATTTAGCAATGCAGACTGGTGTTTTCAAGAGACTGTAGTGAATTAGCCATGAATCTCTTCTTTCTAACCTTGGTAGTCTTTGCTCAAAAAGAACAGAAATTAAATAATTAAGTGCATCCCGCTGCACTTGTAATAGCCAACTTCTTTCCGACTGCAAGTGTATCAGAGTAAGTTTCTAGAGCACCAAATCTTCATCAAATCTTAAAGTTAGCATAGTTGATCCTTTGAATTCAGTAAAATCAAATTAGAACTAGAATTCGTCTTACACATTTCTATTTGGATGTAGTTGTCTTTACACACAGAATGAAGAGCTTTAGATGCATGCATTCCAATTCAAGTATTTTTATTAATATAGGCAAGAGCAAAATGCAAAATCACATTTCACTTTCTTGAGGCTCTGAATGAAATGGAAGTGAGCAATGCAGCAAATGATAGTAAGAACGAACGAGCAACAGAACACCTTTCAACTGTTACCCTTGTTCTTCCTTAGGCACAGTGAGTCCCCACACAGAGTTCCTGATTGTCTTGTTGATGTCTACTATCTACACATCAGATGACATGCTATCATTTGTTTCTTGGGTTCTACCTATTCATATTTGATCCTACCTAACATTCTCCAAAATAACTGTCTGCCAAGCCATATCTTTATTAAATATTGGGTTTTGTTTTGCAAGGAATTGCTTTTTTTTTTCTTTCACCTCTTCTTGATCACTAACCTTTAATCCACTGCTGCTGATGTTCCACCATTTTTCTATTGCCATTTTATTTGCATCTTAAAGATGAACCCAGAAAAAATTCCTTATCTGAACTTACTTAAAAAAATCTCTCCACCCCAGGCTCAAAACTGCCGTCTCTTTTCTGGAACACCATCCACCCTTTGTAGGCAAAACTTAATTTTCCCTAATGCTGCCCTTCCTTGGTTTTTCCATTCTTCAACCTAAAAACTTCAGCTGTCTACATTTTTTTCCATTACAGTTAATTAGATCACACATCTTGCCACCAGCTCTATTTTTCCAATCTTTCTTGCTGCTTGCTTTCAATTTATCAGTTGCTTGTGACTCATTCTGAATTATTCTATTTCCTACTTCCTTATCCATGTAAAATCTAGATTTTATAAAGCAAAGATGGTCACAAATTTTTCTTAAGTACTTTTTCATTCTCCTTCTATTGCCAAAAACTTTCTTATCTCCATCCTTCAGCTTATTATTCGTTATTTATCTAATATTCCAGGATCCAGGACTGAGTTTTCTAGTACTTGCACAATGCCTACCTAAGGCTGAATCTCATGGTATATAATGATACCACTATGCACAACTGCAAAGGACAGCGAAAAACGGGTAGATCCATACAAAAAAGCAAGGAAAGGTTTTCAATGCAAACAATGAAATGCACCAATAAATTACTGCAGTAACAAGTTGGAATAAATTGAGAGGGAGGGTGGAGGATGTCAGCATTCTTTACGTGTTTAAAAAAACATGGTGAACAGAGAAGCATAATTCTTTGGGAATTTCAGCTTCCATTCAGAATTTTGCCATAAAAAACTGGTGCTACTTCTGACATTTTTGTTCCACCTCATAATTCAGACGAACTAAAAAAGTATAAAATGGGAATAAATGTACACTCATGCTTTTATTTTGGACCGATATATTCTGAAGAGCTTGTACCACCATAACATTTTTACCAGCCGAGCCTAGTCAATCAGCAAGTAACTTCAGTCCAGCCAAGTGAGTACCAGCATGCTTTTACATAAAAAATTCAATGGATTTCATAGCTGCACAATTAAGTTATAAATCCAGCATTTAAAATACTTCAACAACCAATTTACTCTTAAAATTAACAATATTGGAGCAGAGTAAATTTACATTTCATTAGAAGCTTTCTCACTGAATTTCAATTGCAAGACTTCTTTCAGTGCATTCCAAATAGCTGGTTAGAAACATTTTTTTCTTAAAATACAGTCCTTGAACTGAAAACTTACTGTATAAGTTCTGAGAACGATGAATAGGCAGATGACAGTAAAGAGCAGGACAAAAGTCACACATTACACAAAAGCTCTGCTGAATGTTCTGTTCCCATATATTTAGGATGCGGTTGCAAGTCACAGCTGAGAGCTCCAAGTTTGTCACACACAAACTGGTTACCTCTGTCTATTACTCCTTATGAACACAGAACTCTGCTCTGCTCCCTGGGACCATCAGCTAAGGCTTTTCTCTTACAGTTCTCTGCGGGCTATTAAGGGACAAGCACCAGAGCCCGTGCAAGGAGGCATGAAGGAGCAGCATGGGACCAGGAACCATGGGACAAGGAAGAGACAGAAGGCAAAGAAAAGAGACATTTTCCATGTCAGTAACATCAAACCATTGTTTCAGTTTAAGACGTAGTTTTAACCTTCCTCAAAGCACTAAACCAGCTACTAGGAAGAAAATTAACCCTATTCCAGTCAAAGCCAAGACACCTGAATACTCAATGCATGGAAAACTTGCTGGACTCAGTCAAAGAAAGAACGTTGAGTTCCTTGCAACATTAACTTTTCTTTCACGCGCATTTCCACTTTCATTTCCCAGTCCATGTTTAATGCCTCTCTGCATTGTTCACTATGCTGGCAACAGCTGTCTCCAGCTGTTAACACACTGAGTGATCTCGTTTTGCTGGTTAAACTCCTTTCCTTCATCTAATTATCCAGTGTTGATCTCCTTCAGTTCTTAAACCCTAGATTTTTGTAGTTTCCACTTTCCTGTGCTTCTATTGATTCAAAATAGACTGTAAGATTTCCCAGATGTATCAAAGAAAACAAACAGAAAACCCAACACCACTACAGTCATACTGAAAAATTCACAAGTTTCCTACAAAAAGGTAAATATTAAACCTGCAATATATTGCATATCCTATAAGTAAAAAAAAAAAAAAATTGGCTAAAGTGTCTATAAGCATCCCCTTCAACTTTTACTTTATCTGAATGCTTAAATGGATTCTTAGAAGTTCATAGTTAACCAAGAATGAAAACAGGATTTTATTAAAAAATACGTTTTGTCATTTAATAAAAACACAGGTATGAAGTTATACAATCTTAGAGTGGCCTTAGGGCACAATTTCAAAAATTACTATTAAATTAGGTATGAAAATACCAAGTAAATGAGAAAGTACCACTAATGTAAATTTTTAAAGTATCTTAATCATGTACTGACTTTGTGACAAGAGCATTTTTGAAGTATAATTGAAGAATAATTGAACATATTTGCTCTTGATTAATTGGCTTTCCAAGTTATCCTTCTTTCTTAAAATATCAGTTCCTCTCACAGAGTAATCTTTGTGAGCCTGCAGATGCTCACAATTTTTTTTTTTACGGTACACAACGCATCTATTAGACTGGACCTATGACCATACAAATTTCTCAGCTAAATTATGAGTGAGAAGGACAAGCAGGATTCGTAGCTATACTGACAGACCTGACCCCTAACTGCTGTCATCGGATAATTGATATAAACTCCTAGCCCTATTAACACGCCTTTGAAGGAGTCAGGGTAGCATTACTTTTTTAGAAAAATATACTTTTAGTATGCTCACACATCTCATCTGAGACATTGAAGTAATGCATCACTGATGACTAAAAGTACACATAACTGACAAATCCATCAATCAAAAATGTTACTTTAAAATGAAGTTATAATGTAATCATATGATAGAGGGTTTTTTAAATTAACCTTTTAATATAACATTTAGAATGTTAGCTATAAGATACACAATTATTATTGTTATGTAACTTTTGTCTGGATCTTTTGAAGTGCTTCTAAATCTCATTTGTAACTAAACAAGAAATCAGCTATATGACACCCTAAAGTTTACAAACTAATTTTGACATGTAGGCCGTAGCGCCTTAGACAGTTGCACCAATGTAATGCCCTGCTGCTGCTGAAACTGTTTTCCTTCCTCTTCTGCACATTTTTCATCACTTCTTTCCACTTTACCCTTCTTGCTCAGAAGTACAGTTGCAACCTTTAACTAAGGCAGGTTTTTTTCTGCCTTAGGTGGGATGGTCAGTATTAGGGAGGAAGAACTGCTTCCTTCTCTCAGAGCTGATAGGTGGTCATAGTTCAGTTCATGAAATCACACTCCTAAGTCACTCTTAAAATTCTTTTCCCATTAAAATAACCTTGTGGAATGTGCAATGTCTGCCCTTATTCAAACAATATGGGTGTGTGAAACAGATTTTAACATTAAGAAGCCATTAAGAACACTCAAAAGTACCTCTGAGGAGGATAATGACTTAAAAGCTGAAATGGAACTTAAAACCTTCTTATCAGAGTGTGTGCATGAGTGTCTGCGTGCACATCAGAGAGCAGTCCAAGAGTTACTATTTAAACACAAAGAGTTAAAATAAGACCTACTCAGGACTTTCTATTTTTATCTACTTTATCTGTTATCCATGTACTTCTAATGCAGATTCATTCTAATAGCATAGACTTCATTTGTTCTATGTTTCATGGTTTTACTTCTCTTAGTAAACATGACCTGCTCTGATCTTTTAAAACTTAAACAGCATGATAGGTTTTTAGATTTAAAATAATTGCCATATATTGTAAACAAATTTAGAAAATTGAAATAGATTGTCCAGATTTCTAATTAACTTCTAATAAAACAGGTAACTTTACACAGCACTTGTGACAATAAAGTGAAAAGCAAAGACAACTAAAAAATAAAGACTCGGCTATTTCTTCATTCTTGAATGAAATGGAAAAAATTCACAAGAGATATGAAAGCCCACACTCATTTCCTAACTCACAAAACCAGAACAATGACATTGAAGCTATATTCTTTCTTTCATCCTTTCCCATTGTCTCTATCTCTATCTTTTTCCATATGCATATTTCGAGGTATCCAGCTATATTTTACTGAGGTAAAAGAGAGCTAAAATAAGATAGAGTTAAAATAAGCACTTTATATTCTGCTCTCAATGAGAAAAAAAGTTGGTATCATAGAATCATAGAATGCTTTGGGTTGCAAGAGATCTTCAAAGATCACCTAGTCCAATCCCCACTACAGTAGGCATCTTCAAACTCAATCAAATATTTAGACTATTCTCAGAAAAGCATATAGAAAACCTATAGAACACCAAGAACACATCTTTAAATTATTCAAAGAAATGCAAAAAAAAAAAAATCCCACAATATAAAGAAAGTGTTTATACTTGTTTTTCAAATTTTTCTCTCTCATATTTGGAAATTACTGTTTTAGTATTGATTTCTGGATGCAGCCATCAAGCTGGTGCACTACAAGATATTTAATCAATAGAATAACCAAGATATATGGAAGATCTATGGAAACAGATGGATTGTTCTAAAACAACAATAAATGAAACAGGAAAAAAATGAAAGGACCACACACATCGGAAATGTTTGGCCTTATTGTCTAATATGGATTTTTTTAAAAGCAATAGACTTTTATTCTGAATTAGTAAGAACCTGCAAGGGCAGTTCAAAAAAAAAATTTTAAAGTAAATTTTATGAAAATCTTTTTAATTCAACCTAATTTAAAATTTCTTCTAATACTACATGCTTGAGGAAATTTGACTTTGGCCACTTCCAACAAGGAAGCTCATATGCACCAAGCAGTAGGGACTACACAGGACTTCAAAGCTACTCCTTACCCACTGCATTGGTATTTTCATTGCTTTATTTTCTGCCTGCAAAAAATACGCAGAATAAACAACTGTAAAAGGATTTTCAGAGCATACATGTTGTTCTCCTACTTGAAAGTCACAACCCCATAAGCGTCTGGATATACATGGGACATTACAAGCATTAAATAATTAGTACCCATGACATACGTGTGTATAAACGTGTACACACTACATGTATAGTACTCCATGTGTAACTCTGATTTGACTTTCACATCAAAACCATCAATAGCTGTGTTAAAGCTTCCCTATAGTAAAATATTATATTCTACTATAGAATGTAAGGCAGTGGTAACAGAAATGGCAATGTTAAATGTATTATGGAAACTGAGAGATTTACTGCAAAATCTTAACATAACCTAACTGTCCTTAAAAGGATAACACTGAATTGCTGTATGGTATTTTATGAGTTACTAAAAACCTTCCGAGGCTTTGAGCTGCAGCTACACAATTATTGTTTGTTGCCATTCTATATTGCAGCCAGAATAATTCCTACCCATTTATATTACAATTTAACCTTCTACACTACTGCCATCTTTCTCTCTTCTGCTCCTTCTCAAACTGTATGAAATTTTGATGTATTATACGAATAAAACACTACCTTCTACTTTTAAGCTCCGCATAAAGCATTTTATGCAACAGAGAAATTCAGTTAATGGTTTCCCTACTGTGGGAGTAGTCAAATTTAAAAGTTACTGACAATTCATTAAAATAAACTCGCTGCAATGCCATTTAAAAAAACCCAACAAAAAAACCAAAACATATAAAAAAACATTTGTTTCCCTTATTTACACTTAGAAAAAGGAATTGATCCTTATGAGGGTATGTCTTTGCCTCCACTGAACACACGTGGGCCACATGTGAAAACATTCCTAACTATGGTATGTAAAACTAGGTAGCATGGAGCTACGCCTTAACAGCCGTTTTTTTGTTTTCAAAATAAAAATGTCAAGATAACCGCTTCTCTGAGCAGTTTTTTCTTTAGCATCAGAAATAAATTAATGACAATAAATCTTTTCTGTTGACTTTCACTAACCAAACATCAGAAATCAAATAATTTTACATTTTCTTGGACAGTTTCTGTAACATTCTAAAAAGCAATCTTCAATACTAGCAATTACTAAAGTACTAATTACTTCAGTACTAAAGCCTTATTACACATTAATTTATGATACTAAACTTGTAATAAATGATTCAATAATTCTGAAAAAATGGATATACACTATTAACATTCTAAATTAGATTTATTTCATTTTTCCTCTGCTGAAAATGTAACCTGATCTCCTTCTATGACAAAGTGACCTGTTTAGTAGATGAGGGGAGAACTGTAGATGTTGTTTACCTGGACTTTAGCAAAGCCTTTGACACTGTTTCTCATAACATTCTTCTGCAGAAACTGGCTGCCTATGGCTTGGACAGGTGTACACTTCACTGGATCAAAAACTGGCTGCATGGCCGTGCCAAGAGAGTGGTGGTGAATGGAGTTAAATCCAGCTGGCAGCCGGTCACCAATGGTGTTCCTCAGGGCTCGGTGTTGGGGCCTGTCCTCTTCAGTATCTTTATCAATGATCTGGATGAGGGGATCGAGTGCACCCTCAGCAAGTTTGCAGATGACGCTAAATTGGGAGGTGGTGTTGATCTGCCTGAGGATCGGGAGGTTCTACAGAGGCATCCGGACAGGCTGGATCGATGGG
>NW_010399667.1:0-6249 GCF_000710305.1 Buceros rhinoceros silvestris
CCCATCCCATCCCATCCCATCCCACATCTCCCACGGTCAGTGACCATATTGCATAACATTGCTGCCCGGGTCCCCACCTCTGCAGGCAGGTTACGTTCCACAGCCCTCCTGGTCCTTCCCGAGAGCCTGGCCGTGTGTCCAGCAGCCCCGTGAGCTCCCCTTGCCAGCTCTGGTAACCCTCTTACCGGCGAGCACCCATTTCCCCCCGCTCTGTGGGCTGGACACCCCCAGCCCAACTCGCCATTCGGGACGTGATTGACTGCTTGCCTGGCAGCCCATCGCTCAGCAGCACTGCAGGACCCCAAACACTGAGGCTTCATCATCACTTGACAGTACCCAATTTCCAGTTAAAGACACTTTCCTCAAACACTCGGGTTCAGATTCTCCAGGCTCCTGCGAGAGCCCATCCTGCAGCTCAATGAGCTCGAACCTGACCAAGGGGTGTGCACAGAGCTCCAGCGGTGGACGGCACATCATCACTTGACAGTACCCAATTTCCAGTTAAAGACACTTTCCTCAAACACTCGGGTTCAGATTCTCCAGGCTCCTGCGAGAGCCCATCCTGCAGCTCAATGAGCTCGAACCTGACCAAGGGGTGTGCACAGAGCTCCAGGGGTGGCCGCACACGGCCCCCAGTGTCTCTGTTTCAGGTCACACCGCCTTTTCCTCATATTTCTCCATTTCATCAGATCTGTTTTCACCAGCATCCACCTGTGTGTCCTCATCTGACTCCTTGAGCTCTGCGCCCCTGGTTAATGTGTTGGACAGCTCTGGGGGTGGCTTTTGGCTGTGACAACAACAGCTCCAACACACACTTCAGCTCCTTGTCTCAGTTCTTTCTCCAAACAATCTCTTTGGAGTCCAACACGTTGGAATGCTCCTGTGCCTGCCCTGAACAAGCTCCCAGGACCCACACACAGCCCCTTGACCTGGGCCACTCAGCAGCCCACCCGGCTGATTTTACTGAACAAGTGCTCATCATTTCTATATTTCCCTCACATTTTTTCTCTGCTAAACAACAACATAAAAAAAAATGATAGGAAGATGGTTTTACTGACAGCTGAACCCCTGACCGTTGTCCTGTCACCTCGGTGCGATAACGCAGAGAGTAGAGGGGTAGCACAGTGCAGTTGTTAAGTTCAGAGCTGTAGCACGAGCCCGTTAATGCAGAGCATCCCTTTCTAAACGGACTGTTTTCCGCACCGGGGACTGGGGGTGTTCTAGGGTTTTGTTCGATTTTTGGTTGTTTTTTGTAAGGAGTGGAGTTCAGTAACTGTATTTGCAGGGCACTGCCATCGCCTGCCCGCCCCGGCGGCTCTGCCTGGGAAGGGGTGCGTGCACTCATAGCTACTCGTAGCAGCTTCTGCACCCAGCAGACTGGTGCAGCACCGGCACGAGGCACTCCGGCTCTCTGACTAGGAAACAAGAACCAAAACTACAGCTCTTCGAAGAAAATACTGAACAGTCATGAAGCGAATGGCCAAAAAGTGACCCTTGCAGCTGCCATGTGGATCAGAAGAGCGTTTCTGGGGCCTCGCTGCTCTGCAGGCTGCCAGGGCCAGGCTGGCACCACAGGAGGTTTAACCCCTTGCACCACTTCCCCCTGAACTCTGCCCTTTCAAAGCAGAAAGGGCCTGAATTCACTGGCTTCGTGGCCAGATTAACGATGGTCCTACCTGCGGCTGTCCAGTTTTTAGGACCTGAAGGACACGTTGCAAGTGACAAGTCACTGTGTAACGGGAGCCAGTGTTTAAAAGTGCATTTTATCCCCTTCAAATCCAGCACATTCGCTCCCTCCGGTCTGAGCTGGGACACGCAAGGTCGGCTCACCAGGGCCCTGCTGGATTTTTGTTTAGCAGATGCTGTTCTCTCACCTTTTGATTTGTAGTTTTACTCCGCAGATATTTTTTGCGCCGGTGTGAGGTAATTAACATTTTAAACTATTTCTGCTTTGGAACACCTAACGAGATGGATTTTTCAAAGACTCATTTTTACGATTAAAGAGTCGAGAAGATAGCAGCTATATTTCCCCCGACGATGACTTGTTCGTATTTATTACAAACCTTGGTATTAACCAGGTGATAGATGAGCACTCTCGGTTTTTTCCTTTGCAATATATAAGGGAAATGTTTTGGTAATTACCTATTATACGAGAAGACCCCCTTGAGTTACTGTTTAAATGATCTGAGGGACTTTGTGTCATTTCCTCCTTAATTAAACTCCTGACACGTGCCATATTTCACTGCTCTGTTACCCTTGAACCTTTCTAAGGCTTCCACCTGAAATCCGCCACTGCAACAGGTTGCAGCTCCCTGATGGAGATGCTGCTGGGTATGTCACAGCCTCCTAATAGGTGACTGGTTTTTCTTCCCATAACTGGGAACTTCAAGGAGGCTGCATAAGGTGACGCCTTCAGCCCTCAGCATCAAGAGTCCATGTGCCACCACACCAGTGAAGTGGCTCTGGTTTTGCGCAGAGAATGAACCCTCAGCGTACCAGGGCCGTGAGCTTTCCTTTGCTGCGTTTTCTCCAAACCTCAGACACTCTCTTCAAGAGTAAGGAAGGCAGTTCCTGGGCACCTTTTACATTTTTTTCTACTCTGCCTCTTCAGAAGTTTATTTAAATTTCAAGAAATTGAGGCAAGAACGTAATTAAAAATTGGAGACAAACGGTTGCGGGTATTGTTTGCACTCCCAAGCAGGGTTTAGAGGTCAGTCCCACCAAAATCTCTGGATGACGGCTACCAGAGCGGCTGCACAACATCTGCCAGCGGTCAGACCTGTGTTTCCAGTGCTCATCTAGCAGGTTTTAGAGGCTGCATCTATCAAATCCACTGCTAAAAGAAACAGCAGAAAATCCAGCCATATACATTTAAATTAACCTCCTCCCCCGAAGCCTGTATAGAATGAGTACACAGACCTTATAGACTAGAGGCTCTTCTTTAGCCTTATTGTAGCTGCAACAGTAAAAAATCTAATCAAGAGATCTGGCCTTGATTAATTTTGATTAGCAGCAGAGTCACATAAAGCACATAAAATACATTTATCTTTGACTGAGGGAATACGTGTTTTCAACAACATACTCTGCAAATCTGTGGAATATGTTTAACAAGCTGGATCATCTCTTGCATTTTCATGAGATGTCATTAACGGTGGTGCCAGAGAGCCAACATCGTAGCTGAAGTGTCAACCGGCCGCACTGATAAACCCAGCTTAGTAATTGGGTTTGAGAGCAATTAAAAATCTGTTTTGTCTTGGAAAAAAAAGAGAAAGGCTGATCTTCTTGAACCAAAACACCCTCGACCCTGCAATGCCACCGAGGCAGAAAGATCAGTGTCTAGGCAGTGACAGCGAGACTCACGGGTTTGGGCTGTGCCTCCAAAATATGAAAACACCACCAATTAGCCTTCCAAAATATTTTAATGGGGCAATTAATAGAATTTCTTTAAGTGAAAGCAATAATCAAATCGCAATCAAAGAGAGATGTGGTGCCTCATTACACAGCAGCGGGGCATGGGTTGATGCTCGCAGCACTCCTCTCCCAGTCCCTTCATCCAGCAGAAAAGGACCTGGGGATGTTGGTCACCAGCGGCTGGAGAGCAGCTGGCAGCGTGCCCGGGGGGCCAAGAAGGCCAACAGCAGCCTGGCCTGTACCAGCACTGGTGTGGCCAGCAGGAGCAGGGCAGGGATCGTCCCCCTGTACTGGGGGCACTGGGGAGGCCACACCTCAAATCCTGGGGTCAGTTCTGCCCCCTCCCTGCCAGAAGGACACTGAGGGGCTGCAGCGTGTCCAGAGAAGGGCAGCGGAGCTGGGGCAGGGTCTGGAGCACAATGTGCTGAGGAGCGGCTGAGGGACCTGGGGGGGCTGAGCCTGCAGCAAAGGAGGCTCCAGGGAGACCTTCTGGCTCTGACAACTCCCTGACAGGAGGGTGCAGCGAGGTGGGGTCAGTCTCTTCTCCCCAGGAACAAGCGACAGGATGAGAGGAACCGGCCTCCAGTTGCCCCAGGGGAGGTTGATCCGGAGGAACAATTTACAAGCTGTTAAAAAACCTGGAGAGAAGAACAAAGTAGGTAAAGTTTGTTGTCTCCCCTCCATGGTACAGCAGTGGCTGCTTCTTAAAATGTCAAGTTCAAAATAACAATCTCTTTTTAGAGTTTTTTTTTTAAAAACAATTTTAAAAAATTGATTTTTAATTGCTTTTTAACAGTGATTTATTCTATTAAAGCTGGGTTTTTTTAAACCCACCTCCCTATCACATTGAACTTGAGGTTCTCCTGACTCCTGAGGTTCTCCTGGCCTCTGAATTTCAGTTGTGTGTCCTCCCCGTTCCCCTCTCTGCTTTGCAAAGTGTAGTACTTGGTGAAGGTTGTGTCTAAAATAGTGCCGGGTGTCAGCACAGTGTGACGCACTGATACCTCAGCCCAGGGAGAGAACATGCGACAAATATTCTAAAAATGGATCGTATGTTCCTCAGTAACTCCATTCCATCGCTCTCACAAAACCGTGCCCCTCTTTCGAAAGCTTTGTCAGGAACCGCCGTGCTTCGGGAGCGGGTGTTGTTGGTCTGGTACGTGTGTTCGGGGTTTCACCTCTCCAGGGGAGTTTGGGCGTCACAGGGCACCCATCTGACGCCCCCTCCAGCTGGCACACAAGGTCAGCAGAGCCCTTCTGCCCCGGTGTCGGGTTTATCTCTTCTCAAGGGGTCACTGCACGTTTGTATATGTTATATATTGATATTCACCGCCGCTCTGTTTCAGCTCCCTTTGTTAGAAACTGCGCTCTAGTGCCTCCCTCCATGACACATCCCCCAGCACTTTCTCTCGCTGAATTACAGGTTTGGAGGCCAATGCAATTAGCAGCCTCCTGTAATTAACGGACTACCTTAAGACTTCAAAGCCACTTCAGTCTCTACAGAGATGTTTCAGGTTTTAGCTTTGTTCCAGCTCTCGGCTGTTCCTCGCAGCCCGTTCAGACAAGCGGCCCCGTTGTTGAGTGTCAGCGTACTTGTTTGCTGGGGTCGCTCTGGTTTGGCTCCGTCCTACGCTGACCCAGGACGACTATCCGCCCTGAGCTACCTGAGACGCGGCACAGGGGCTGGTGGGGTATCAAGGGCAGCCTTCGGGGGGAGGTCACACACCGTGCTGGGCCAGTCATGGGGTAAGACGAGCACTAAAAGGGGGGCAATGGAGCTGTATCAAAGGCATTGCCATTTTATTGTTTATTTGTAATAAACCGAGGGGGCAGACAAGCTGCTGCTTAGTTGTTACGTGTGCCAGTCTCCTGGAGAGAAATCTATTTCCTCAAGGTGCAAATCAAACCTTGATGTCCACTCTCCTACTTTCCAGGCATTTTGAGCAATTTCTGTTTCCTCTCACAGAGAATATTACCCATGAGCCACGCTCCTCTGCTGCAGCTCACCCTCAAACACGACGTTTCCCATGGGTCGTGCTGCTCCGTTATAAACTCCATGGCAAAAATCTGCTTTCGCAGTTGGTATCGGTGGCAGTTGGAGTCCATCTGTTTCTGTGCTCTGTAGAGGCTGGGAACCCAAGTGGGGCACAGGGCAGAGCACCGGCATTTAAAGGGGGTTTATTTTAGAGCAGCAGGGGCTACTTTTTAGTGTGGGTTCACTAAAAACCTAAGACATAACACGCGTGAGCACAGATTTAGGAGTTTTATACAGCAGGTTGCTAACCAAGCCAGACCTTCACTAAATAGAATGCTTGAATATTCATCTACTCCTCCCTGGGGAGCAATTCATATGATTTCTTACTATATTCTAATAAACACTAGCCCAACAGTGAAGTGGATTCTCTTCTGGAACAGGCGTGTCGTAATTATCTAGCACAGAAAATGATGGTCACGCAGTTAGCTAAGCACCAACTGTGAGGTGATCACGGACACTAAAACCGGCTACATGGGAGGAGAAAGAGAGGAGAAGGAGAAGAAACAAATAAATGTGAGATATTTATGGAAGAGGGAAACCCCAGTTAATACGGATGAATCATTAGTGGAAAACCACTCAGTGAGACGCATCCTGGACACTGGCCACGGCTGCAGGAAGGAGACCAGACCTGTGGGGCAGGAGGAGATCATCCTTCCCTTGTCAGTGGGGCTCCCTGAGGATGGACCCAGCCACCAGCGATTTATAATTACAGCCTCCTGCTTCTGACGAAGATTTAGCACAATTATTCCACAGTCAATACCTACAAGTGGAGTATCGGCTAGGTCTGACCCACAGGTCAAGCC
>NW_010399667.1:6303-9476 GCF_000710305.1 Buceros rhinoceros silvestris
ACAAGGGGTGGTAGCGTCTGGGTCTGACCCACAGGTAAAGCCGATGCGTTGTGCTTTGCCAAGCTGTTAGCAGGACCTGTGACCTCACACCACATCCTACAAAGCCCCCATTGGTTGGCACCAGCAGCCACTCAGAAGATGTGGTTAGAGACCTCATTACATCTCACGCACCTTGTGTGGTGGCACCTCAGCACAAGACACTGCGTGTTGTAGGTGTATCATCCTTTGAGTGCTCTGTGCATTATTTACTGCCATCACAAGCTGGTAAGAGAATCCTTCATTTTCCTGTGGTCGCTCATCACTGAGAACCTGAATGCTCCCAGCACTAATGAATTTATCTCCACCATGAGCTGGGTTACCATCAGTTTTACAGACAGTGAAAGAGAGGAGCTCGCTAGAGGCCACATGGCAACATTTCCCCATGGACAAGCAGAGCTGCAGGCTAGAGCTCAGCAGAAACTTCTCATTTTGTGCAGCCCAGCCGAAATGCCCCGATCAGCCATGCCCTGCCTTATGCTCCTTCCACACCGGGAAACCTTTGGTGGCAACCTGCAGTGAAACTCCAAAACCAAAACTAAACTTGCCTTGAAATTGTAATTCAATTATTTTCATTTCAGGTTTTGATACATTAATAAATACAGCTAAACTCACACATATAATCTCAAAAATTACGTGTGGCAGTTCACAGGTCAGCGGACATTTTCATTCAGCAGCAAATCTCCCTCTCTGTGGTTACCTTCCTGCTCTCAGCACACCACCCTGCTCCGAAACACGAGGGGTTGCCTCTGGTCTGGGAGAGAGCGAGTGGTGTCGGGTGCCGGAGCATCACCCTGGGGACGATCCCCCAACCCCTGGCTTTAACCAGCTGTTTGCTGTGCCAAGGCGTTATGTCCTTGGTACGATCTGCAGCCACAGACGCGCCTGGCTGCTGGGCGCTGCTCCCTGCTCCAGCACCACTGCCCCGCAGCCCCCGCGCTCTCCCCAGCAGCACCACGTCTGCTGCTGAAATGAGCCTCCCCACGAAGCACGAGTGTTATTTTTGACAAGGCTGAGGCGTCTCTGAAGAAGATGTTGCTTTGACTGTTATTTCCCCTAATTACAGTTATTTTGTCTTCAGCAGGCAGAGCATTTAAGGCAGAAGGAGGAAACGCAAAGCACGAGATGTTCTGGGGCTGATTGCCCTCTGCTTGCTCCTCAGCCTGCAAAGCCACTTCCACCCTCTTGCTCTTCCCTGTCCCGAGGTTTTTTTCTCAGCAAAAAACTAGATTTTCCACATGGCTGTGAATACGTGGAAGTTAATCAATTGTGATTTTCCTTTGAATTCATATTATCGTGAGGAGGCTGTGATTTTCCCTCGCAAAAGCCAAGCTGCTTGTGTCGGTTTCATCTGAATGAGACTTAACAGGGTCAGGCAATAAAGAATATATCTGCTTTTTCATGAGGTGAGGGCAGGCCAACGGCACTTCAATGGCACTTTATAAACAAAGCACTACATTCATATCCATCCTGTTCTTGTGTTGCCACAAGGGTTATTTTCAGGTAAGACCCAGCAGTGCAGGGGCGCGAATAACATCTCGTCAAATCCCGGATTTTTCTGTAATAAACACTCTGGTGTAGCGTACAAACCTTCTGCTGTAATCAAACCCTTTGGGCGGCTGGAGAGGAGCAGAGCAGCAGCAATCTGGTGTCTCTAAAGCTCCTCTGCCACAATTACAGGGGCACATGCCCGAAGGAAGGGGATAAAAAAACCCTCCGCTCTCTTGACGTGCTCATTACTACTTATTTTCCCGCCATGATGAAAGAGCATCTGACCGCAAGACATAAACCCGGCTATTTATAGGGCTGTAATTAAACATCACTGAACGTGTGAAGACACAAAGGCAGTGCCATCTGCCATGCCTTTGTGGCACCATAAATAGAGATGAAGCGCTGCCGCCCCTTTTGTCCTTCCCAGAAGACTTTGTATTCAGACGGGTGTTCTGGAGCAGAGCTCCTGGACGCAGCGGAGTTGGTCCCTCCGGAAAGGCTGGCTGCCAAGCCCCCCACAAACTCAGCCCAAAGCCCATCAGAGCCTTTCCCAATGGCTCGGCCATCACACATAGTATGTGCTGTCCCAGCACTCGGCCAGGAGCCCTCTGCTGGGATGTGCCTTCAGAGAACACGTCAACACGGGGACCAGCGGGGAGTTCGTGGGTCAGGTCTGAAAGCTCCAGTGTCCTTCCCCCAGCCCACTGTGAAGTCACTGCTCTGGTTAGTAACTGAGAGCAAAATGTCTATATATAGCACATCTGAAACGTTATTTTCATCACAGTCAGAAGAAATTCATCAATATTCCTCACTATAGAAACACTATATTTGGTACACTACAACACTGCAAAATAGACCCGGATCCCAGCGTCCTGGTGAAAAAGCGCTGGTCAGCAGGTCTGGGTGGAGCTGCTGCCTCTGCCTCCCTCCCTGCTGCTGGGCAGAGGGATGGCCCTAAGTGCTGAGTGGGAGAGGACTCACCCCAGCTTCTGCACCCCAAAGCACCACCAGTATCTTCATGTCTTCAGGAAGCCCTTTGTCCATCGTGAACTGCAGCAGGATGGGGACGTATCCTTGGGCAGGCAAGTCTGGACGGAGTTGTACAATGAACTGGGCGACTGCTCTCTGCAGTTTTTTTCGTGCTATAGATCAACACCTTAATTAAAAGTAGTCTTCAGCAAACAGAGCAACCTTACTGTAGCTGCTGAGACAAGACCAGCTGCTTACGAGGAAGCGTGATGTTTCTGGGATGATGGGGCTGATGTGCGCAGGGGGGACCTTGCCGTGCCCCAGCACTGTGTCCTACAGGTCCCCGGGGAAGAGTGTCCTGGAGCCAGAGCAGCCTTCTGCCAGGCTGAGAGCCACCTGTAGAGGCTGGGCTCCAGGACAGAGGAGGCAAAGATGCTCTTCACCTTCAAAAGGTGCTTTGCAGGTCAGGAAGATTAGGGAAAGTGAAGCTGTGATGGGGGTTCAGTGTTCTCACGTGGCTATTTATATTCACATTCGTATACAAATACAAGCCGGCAACGTGCGCTCACAGCCCAGCAGCCCCCCGTGTGCTGGGCTCAGCCCCAGCAGCGTGGGCAGCAGCTCAAGGGAGGGGATCCTGCCCCTCTGCCCCACTCTGCTCTGAGGAGAGCCGCCTG
>NW_010399667.1:9886-16589 GCF_000710305.1 Buceros rhinoceros silvestris
CGCTCAGGGCCGGGCTGGCCGGGGCTGGAGCAGCCTGCTCTAGTGGAAGGTGTCCCTGCCCACGGCAGGGGGCTGGAACTAGATGATTCTTCCAACCCACGTTCTGTGATTCTATGAATCCCACATTGGGACTTGGACACAGCTTCTGCATGGAAGAAATGGCCTTGAAGACAGAGAATCTCCTTTCTTAGCTGTGCTGTGGCTGCTGCCTCATTACTCCTTGCTGACACTGCTCCTGCTGGCCTTTGGGGAGCATCCTGGGCTTCACATTGAATTCTCCAGCCCCTATCCTCTCAGCATGGTCACCATTCCCCTGTCCCCACCCGGGTCTGTGGTGGCCCCGGGGCTGCCTGCCACGCATCTTCTGCCATCCTGGCTACGGACTGCACACGGAGCAGAAAACTGCTTGTACACGGATAACGATGACAAAAATAGCCTGTAAGGAAGCATGTGATGCCCTGCAAATAATTTTGAGAACTGCTCTTGAACAGTTTCGATAAGGCTTAATTACAAACAAGTTGCCAGAAAATGCAGAAGATGCAAGAGCTCCACTCTAGCTTCAGGAGAGCCTGATGCGATTCCCCTCAGAATTAATGAAACAAACCCCATCGCTAACGTGGGATAAGTCAAGTACTCCAGAGCCAAACCGTATCCTCTGATGTAAGGCACCTCAAGTGGAAAATTCATAGTTCAGAACGATGTTTTTGCCCACACTACTTTCCCTCTGACCCAGCCATATGGAGCTCTGGGGCTGGGGTGACAGACCCAGCTGTTCTGAGCTTCAGTTCTGCTGACTGATGGTGAAGCGCTCCAGCCTGAAGGGAACAACTACCTTCCAATTTAAAATGGAAACTGAGTAGTTAAAATTAAAAGTTAGCCCTAAAAGAAAGGTATTACCCAGGGAAAGGTAAGCGTTTGAACGTGACCTCCACCCCTTAGGCTGGTCCTGGTGAGAGCAGAGGTTCTGGGTTGGCCAAATCTAGCTGGAGCCAACAAAAATTGACAGCAAAATTTGATCCTCAGAACAAACACTTTTCTTGCTTTTTATCAAATATGACCCTGTAAAACGAATAATAATACATTTTTACTGTTGTGAAAAGCCTCTGGTCTAAAGGAAAGAACGTGCCAGTTTTAAGTGTTCTACCAGAACAAATGTGATTTTCAGCTCTGGCCGTTAATAGCATTTATTGGGCCAAGGAGGTCTCGACCAGGTTTCCACCCCTCAGAGCTGCCACAGTAACTTTTGGCTCTCACTGCCCCGCTGCAGCCTGGGGGCTCTGGCTGCCTGACCTCCCACACCTCCGGTCCCACGAGCTGCCTGCGCTGGGCCCTCCGGCAGGGGTGTGTGAACCAGAGGGGTCCCACAAGAACCAGGCCATTTTCTTCCTCCCCATTCCCTTTACCCAGTAACCCGCAGGCGTGAGGCATCACCCGACACTGGCCCAGCGCTGACAGAGAGATGTCCTCCGTGTGAAGGACCTGGCCACTTATCTCCGTGCCACTTGGTGCCACCAGCAAACACCAGCTGACACGGCAGCAGCAGGAGAACACGAGAGCCTGTAGCTCCGGACGGTGCCGCGTTCTTATGCACGAGGGGTTGCACAGATAACCTGAACAGTGCATTTTTTCAGTCCACTCTGGTTTATTCTGGACCCTGAATATCCTTTCCTTTGTATTTTGCAATACGTTTAGGTGCCCCCCCAAACCAGCAGGACTTCAGACCAGGCTTTATACCCACTGCAGCCTAAAGGGTGACTTAATATCTGCTATTTATTGCACGTGTTCCGAGTTATTTTTATGTTGGGTTGGGTACACGGGTACTTGCAGCTGTGCCAGCCTTGTGAGCAGCCAGAAGTCACCCCGCAAGGACACGCTGCTGAACACCAGCCAGGGAAAGCTCTGAGACGCCGTTCTCTTGAACCCCCTTGTTAATCCTAACCTGTGTCCTTCACGCAGTTATCTTGTCCAACCATTGTCTAAAACCTCTCCCGAACACGGTAAGTTCTGTAATTTCACAGGCTGCTGAAATCGTTCATGTTCAGAACTAATCCCTAAATTATCATCTTGTGAGCCCGGCTGTGTCATTACAGGTTAATCCTGTGCTTGGTTACCAACAAAGATACCGGCAGGCAACCCCAGGGCCCCGCGCGAACAGCAATACCGTCCCCTTAATCTCCCTCCCAACCAATAATGCACATATTTGCCTGCTAATTATTTAAATACCAGGTGGAGATAACCAGGGATGCAATTCAGTTTGGGCACCAGCTGAGCTCAGAGCCTGAGCCAGCAGGCGCCAACAGGAGCCCCAGCCCTGCTCCTCTCCTTGCTGCTGTGGAGGCAGGGCCCCTCTCTCTGCCTTCGCCCGTAGCTGTCAGGAGCTCGTACCTTTGCTCTGGGACAAGCAGACGCATCAAAGGGGAAGCTGAAGTTTGGGGGAAGCTGAGGTTTCGGTTCTCTCTGTTCCCAACCTTGGTGAGCTCTTTGGCAGGAATCAGAGAAGCACAGAACAGGTTGGAGGGACCTCAAGGTTCATCTGGTCCAACCTCTCTTGGCAAAGCCTGGTCTAGACAAGCTGGCCCAGCCCCTGTCCAGCTGAATCCTAAAGTGTCCAGTGTCCCTGGAGAGATTATTCCAATGGCTGATTGTTCTCACTGTGAAAAATTTTCCTCATGCGTCCAGTTGGAACCTCCCCAGGAGTAACTTGTACCCATCACCCCTCATCTTTTCCATGGGACTCCTTGTAAAAAGGGAGTCTCCATCTTCTTTGTAGCCGCTCTCTTTAAATACAGGGTGACAAGGTCCCCCAACCCTTCTCTTCTCCAGGCTGGACAAACCCAGTTCTCTCCTCACATGGAGCCTTTCCAGCCTTTCCTCACGTGGCAACCTCCAGGTCCTTGGATCATCTTTGTGACCTCTCCAGCATGCCCACACCTTTTTTGTACAGCAGGGACCAAAACTGGGCACAGTGTTCCAGGTGTGGCCTGACCAGCGCTGAGCAGAGTGGGACATCGTCTCGGCTGGTGATGCCCTTGTTGATGAAAGGCAACTGAAACCTCGTCACCGCTGTCCGGTGAAGGCATGCTGCCAGCTGGAGCAGAGAAAATCAAACGATGCCTGAACACTGCCGGGGGCTGGTGCTGCCTTCTGGAGGAGGCGCCAGGTACCTGGAGGAGATGCCACGCGCAGTGCCGCAGTTGTTCTCTGTGCTCCTGTGGCGGAGAAGCATCGTCTGAATTTTTCCCAGTGCAAAACCAGTATAAGCCCAACGCTTTTCCCAAATCTCTCTCTGGGAGTAAGCGTGCAGAGTACAAACGCAAAGCCCTGAAGCACAGGATTTGCAGCTCCGAGCAGCTCTGGTGGCAGTTTCAAACCCTGAGCCTTTTCAAAAAGGGTTTCCACACATATCCAGAGCTCTAGTTACTCCCTGGGGGAGGAACGGTGTTTTGTGAGCACCTTCACGGTCAGACAGAGCTCAGCGACTGTCAGGCTTTGCTCTGTTTCTTCCTACACACATGCTAATGTGCTGGGAGACCTTTCAGTGCCACCTCAAAACTACACCGCAATTAACGTACTTTTCTAACGCCAGACACTGAGCTGCCTCTTGTTCCAGACACCATCTGTAATAAATGCAAACCAGCGTGAACCCGCCCCAGCACCAGGAGGGATGACCTCTCTGACCCGGGATGGTGAAGGTTCCACACTCTTGGGAGGGAGGAGGGGAACTTTGTGACCGATGTTTCATCGCTCAGAGGTGACGCTGGCAGGGTTATGGCCTTAATATCCCTAAGCAAATCTATCTGACCCCTGCGCTGCCCCTGCGCACCCATCCACCCACAGGATCATCCATGTAATTTGGCACTGCATTGTCTAGATAAAGTTTAAAACTCCAAACCAGGGTGGCCTTTAAATCCAGTGCCAAAAAAGAGGGGGAAAACAAAATGAATGAAAATACACAACCCAAAAGGTCTTGAAAAATCTGCTCCACAAATATGGGCATAGTCTGGGCAGTCCTCTAAAGTCTAAATTATAAATTCAAATATGGGGAAGATTTCCATAAAAAAACCCAACCAAACAAACAAAAAAACCCCAAACATCAAAACCCCTCAAAAAGCCCCAAACCAAAAAACCGCTTCCCAAGCGCAGGGTTTATCGTTGTGATCAGAGCTCCCCTTAGTGGGCTGCGATGGGGGGACACCCTGGAAGCATTGTCCCCATCTGTCCCCATCCGCAGGTGGGGGACAGCAGCCAGAGTCCCAGCAGAAGGACTCCTGACCCTGGCAGTGCTGGCGGGCACAGCCCTGCCTGCCCGCTGCCCTGGCACACGGCCGAGCTGAGAGCGTGGGCATGAGGACAGAGCTGCTCCAACACCTCCCTGACAGCGCTCAGGGCTCCTTGTCCTGGCTGAGCACCTTTTTTCCCCGGCTCTGAAGACCAGCAGATGTGGGGCTGGGCTGGAATGGCACCCTGGGGCCATGCAATGGCCAGCAGGCTTTTCAGAAAACCCATCTTCCAGGGGCAGCAGCAGAAGCCTGGGATTATCACCAGCCCCAGAAGGCTTCAGAACCCCCCCACAGGGTATGTCACAGCACCTTCCCCATTCCCAGGCAGCTAACACACCACCCAGCTCCAGATGGGAAGTCCCTGTGCAACTCACCCCCAAGCCAACTCTTTTCTGTGGTGAGACACAAGATTCAGAAAATAAATTGGAGTCTGTATTGCAAGAAATCATTGTCAAAAATCTCTTTGGGCAGGGCTGCCAGGAGATGCTCACCAGGCCATGAGCAGGGCTGGATCCACAGCAGCACGGCTTTGCAAACAGACAGAAGAAAGCTCACATCCACATACAACATCATCCCACTACAAGGCATAAGGAAAATACCTTTGGGGATGAAGTTGCTGGGTGTTCCGAGAGGAATTGCCCAGCCCGGGATGAATAATGCAGCATTTCCCAGTGGATCCTCAGACAGGGTAAGGAACTTGTGCTGCTTCTGCTGTTAGTCACTGCACCGTTGAACAAACTAGTGAGCTCCCGGGCAGCGATAACCCCCAAAACATGAGTCTGGCTGTACAACCACTGCAGAAACAGAAGCATGGGCAGCAGAACCCAGGCGCTGAGCCATGCTGGCTGACTTGGCGTAAGTGCCTGGGAGACCATGAGAACAGCTCACGTGTATTCAACAAGGCGTCCTGAACACTCCATTACAGCGATTAGAAACGAATATTGAAGAAAGAGCATTGTATTAAAACCCCTCCTCTTCAGAATCGGCAAATGCTCTCAGGGTTGTTGACAAACAAGGCCGATACAAGAGGTTTGGCTGCAAGAGAAGCTGCCTCCGGGGAGGATCAGGGCGAGGGAGACTGTTGGCCCTGCCGTTTGGTGGGCTCGGCCACCCCAGCACCCCATCTGCTCCCTCCACACGGTTTCCACTCAGGGGTCCAGCTCCGGGCTGTGCTGCACATACCTGCGTTTAACACAAGACCCTGCTGGTTTAAACCCCTTCATACCTCGTGCCGGGGCTCGCCTCTCGCTACAGCTCCTGGGAATCAGTTTGCACAGATGCCTTGTGCTTTCAAGTCACCTTCTGCCGTCCGAGATGCCCCAACCCTTGTTCTTACATCAGCCTTGAGTTTCCCCGTCCCACGTGCACGGCTAAACTCAGCAGCCAGTCCCACCGCCACACCACGATGGGTTTGGTTGTGGTTTGCTTCTTGCCTTAGAAGTTAAACTGGGAGCTCAGCATCCCTCCCCTGCTGAGGGGGGTAGTTTTAGAGGCAATTTCTGAGAAACCTATTCTAATTCAGGAAAAGTTTCTTAGTTGTAAATTAGCAGAAGATACCATAAAAAAGAGTATGCCAGAATTAAAAGGATAAAGGAGAGAAATTAATTTAGCTCCACAGACAGCAATGAGAAACATCTCTGTTACTAATAAACGTAAAGCCCAATCAATGGAATGATGTAGCTACACCCATTGTGCCAAGGTGGGTTTATTTTCATCTCCCTAATAGGCCATTTCATGCCTGCTTCCCCGCAGCCAGCCTCCCCTCTGCCGCCCCTCTCGTTCAGGGCACACCGTCCTCCTGCAGACGGCTCTTCCTGTGCCTCAACTCTGCACATTTATTATCAATAACAAAAAATGTTAATATTTAGTTTGCCTTTTATGGCAGGAGCGTGGAACCAGCAGAGCCCTTCGCGTTGCCCACCAGTGACTGGCCCGGTGCCAGGGTCAGACCACGCTGCGGGCAGGTCTGAGGGGACACTGCAGGGGACAGGGGGAAGACACTGGCAGTGTTCAGCGGGAAAAAGTGATGATGAAAGGAGAGAAAGTCAAAGGTGAGAGGAACGGAGCCAGAAGCAGAAGCTGCCTACGCAGAGGGGGCAAGGGCTGGAGAATGGGATCTGGCGAGACCCCAGCAACTGAATGGGGCAAACCAGCCTGAGGCTCCTCCAGGCTGGCCAGCGTTGGGAGAGGAGAGGTCTCCCGGCACCCAACACTCAGTCATTGCGCTGAACATTTCACTGGGGGCTCAGCGCCAGCTCTGGAGAGGAGCCGGGCCCCAGCAGCCGTGGGGGGGCTCGTTAGGGTGCAAAGCAAACACAGAGAAAGGCTGAACCCCCAAAGTGGAGCAAACAACCCAGGATTCTCAGCCCAGCCGAGCCGGGGCTGCCTCTGCGGCGAGGGGAGCGATGCAGACGGGGCTCTTG
>NW_010399667.1:16749-19178 GCF_000710305.1 Buceros rhinoceros silvestris
GTGTCCTGGCCACGGGACTCCTGCATGAACTGGAGCGACACAGAGGTCTTAGGAAAAGACACGGACTTTTCTGCCTGACCCGGGTGTTATCTTCTGCACTGGGCACGTGGCAGAGAGAAGATAGCAAAGAAAACAACGTTTAGAAGAAAGTTCATCATCTGTTCGTGAGTGTCCACATAGCTGTAAAAAAATTATCAAGAGTTTCTGTTTTTTTTCCACTGCCTTTTCTTTATCTTTTCTCATTTAATTCATTTTTTTTCTCTATAAGAAAAAAAGAAAACTTAGAAAGAAGCCAGGGACAGCTGGTTACAGTTGGAGTCAGTCACTTTTTTTTCCCTAATTCCGTATTACTTGTATCACGTTTAAAAGCACTTATTGTTATTATATCCCCAAAAGCCTTTTCCCCAAGGGTCTTGAAAATTCTCCATCAAGTTGCTCAATGACACTGAAAACTTTTAGAGACAATGAATATGAAGATTATCAAATTACAGAGCTATAAAATATTTTCTTCCGCTAACAAATATTTAAATTTGTTTTAAATATACTATTTCCATGAACATGCCATTTGAGTTAATTACTTTACTGTAAATGCACCTCTTAAATAATTGCTAAACCTCAAGAAATGCTTTCAATAATTGACTGAGTTTTCATAAGGAAAAATGGTGTTATTAAATCCAAATTAAATGCACATTTGAGACACTTAACTTAGAGTGCTGACATAGCAAGCGTTCTCATTCTGTGTAAGAAATAACTTTGGAAATTAGTGGCAGGAAACAGGCACTTGAGTCATCTCCGGGCACCCCTTTCCTGTTTTGTTTTTTTTTTTAAACTCCCACATATATTAGGACATTTTTTACACATGTACCAAAAGTTGTGAGGTGCTCGGCATCCTCCGTTCTCATCGCAGGGCTCTGGAGATCCAGCCCCCTGGCTGGACTGGGAGGAGCTGGGTTCGTTATTGTTGGAGGGTTTTGTTCCATCAAGAATCGGGCACAAACGTGAGCAATCCCAGGGTGGGCACATCCCACTGAGGAGCTGGACCGAAGAGCACAGACCTGCCCCTCCAGTAGGTGGGCAGCTTTCCCAGGTGGAGGTACCAGCAGCCCACCAGTTCCACCAGTTCCCTGCTGAGCCTGCGTAAGCTCTGAGGCCAGACCAGAGTTTCCTCCCATTCCAGCCCATTCCCCAGGCTGCCTGGAGAAGTTGTTGGTTTGGTCCTCAGGACTGCCTGAAGCAGGACACCAGTTTCTCACTCCCGATTTACTTTTGCACCCTCCATTTCTCATCCCCCAACATGCAATGTTCGTCTTGGGTCAGTCTCCCTTTACACATCTCTGTTCCCTTCGTCACCCTTGGCCTTTTCCGTACGGGGTATTTTCCTTCAAGGGGGGTTAGCCCTTCTGGAGGGAGCCATAAGAGCTCAGCCTGAGAAGATACCGTCGGAAACAGCCTCAGCGCTTCCCAGATTCAACTTCATAAAGAGTCTGTGCGCTACCAGACAGCGTGTTTGATTCCACCAAGAAACGTGGGCGTTGGCACTAGAGGGAGGCATTTCCCCATGAACCCTGGATTCAGAGCCACCGGGAAACCGCGAAATCTGGCAGCAGAGAAAGGGTATCCGCGATATCAAACTACGTTAATCAACTGCAATTAATAAGAGCGAGCTGCAATTCATCGCAATCAGCTCCCATCAGTTGCCAGTGATAAAGATATTACCAAGCAACAGATAATGAACTGATATTTAACCTGAATTACATTATTTAATGTATAGAAAGTTCCACAGTGCCTCACAGAGCAGATTGTTTACATGTTTATTGCAATGAGCAAAAGAGCTTCAGAGCAAGATCCAGGGAGCAGGGGCTGGCAGTGGAAAGTGCCTGGAGAGGGTTAAACTGCGCTGCTCCTTCTGCAGAGCAGCAGCACCCAACGCAGCTTTGCATGAGAGATACCTGAAGTGCAGAGTTGTGGTGAGCTGCCGAACAGGCTAACCACAGCCCTAGAAAAAGGTGCTGGGGGTACCGACTGGTGCAGCCCCTGCCAGCGCTGAGAGCCTGTGCACCCCTGACACGGACAGGAAGGGCCTTTTAGTGCCTCTGTTCACAGTCTGGAAGAGATTCTTCCTAAAAACCGTCACATTAGTGGGGCAAAAAGAAACCCAGCAGCTTGTTCCTGTGCCTACATGTCTGCCATACAGCCCAGATTTGGTGTTTCAGAAAACTTGCATAAACTTGGAAAAAAAGAAGAAAAAATAAAGGAGATACAGACTAATTACAGCAATTCATAGTCAACCGGAGAGGGGTGATGAGCTCGCTGAGACAGAGGGAGGGGAAGCCCAGCTGGAGGCAGGGGATGTGCTGAGACCCTGCATCCCGCAGCATCCCGCAGCATCCCGCAGCATCCCAGGGCCGGGCCCCAGTGGTGCCTCTTTC
>NW_010399667.1:19448-19810 GCF_000710305.1 Buceros rhinoceros silvestris
CCCAAAGCTGTCCTTCAGGATTGTTTTTATGAAAATAAATGGAGGCCATGAAGAAATATCATTAGAGGGCAGAAGCACTGGGTGCTATGAAAAGTTAAATAACACTTTCTCTTCGATGCCTGTGCGCTGCCTGACAAGAGACAGTCCCCGTCCTGGGCAACACAAATCCCACCCTGCTCAATCCCAGACCCCTCTGGACCGATACTGTCCACAGCAGGACGGAGGGCACAGAGCTGAGGATGAAGCCCTGGGACCAGGAGCCATCGGGCACACGGTCAGTCATAAGCCCAGAAACGCGGCCACTGAAGTACCCTGAGAAGACGTTAACCCGGACAGCAAAACGTGGTGGGGGAAAAGCCGCC
>NW_010399667.1:19994-22483 GCF_000710305.1 Buceros rhinoceros silvestris
CAGGTAACAGCAAATGTGAAGGGTCTGGTGGCTGCGCCAGGAGAACGGGAAGCAATGGAATGCTGGGAAGCATGTGCAAGGTGAAGAGGAGATGGCTGCGCAGACCCTGGGATGAAGGCAGCGTTACACAGGAGATGCTGCCCACGCTGGCACCTGTTCCCACAGCGACACTCACCAGCACACACCCTAACGCTGAAGGAGATTGTGCTTGTGGACCCAGTGCTGCTGATTGCTCAGCTCAAATGAAGCAATTAAAGATTGGACACGGAGCACCACGCAGTTCCCCAGGGCCGTGGGCCACAGCCTGTGACAACAGCACGGTGCCACCTTCCTAACCCGCGACACCAGACAGGGCTGATCGGTTGGTCTCCAACACAAAGAGTTGTGTGAGGGGGAGAAAAACCAAGGCTTTAACAAGATGCAGATATCAGTAAATTAACGACGACGTGTGGCTGCAGCGGGGCGAGAACTGACGGATGAAGCGCAAGAGCTGCTCACTGATAATACCAATTTATCAATAAATGGGTTTAGATCAGATGTGTCCCATACTGCCGAGAATTCCAGCGGTCTGCCAAGTTGCTGGCAGGGGTTCAGCCCAACTCAGCCCGTTTTGGTCAGGTATGGGAAGGACCCTGTATCCCCCGAGGGGATATAGCTGCCGTACCCAAGGGCTGGTTTTACTGGCCCAGTACCTGCAGTCCCAGCGCCATGTTTAAGGCATCTTGGCCTGTCCTCACCTACTCAAGTGCATCTACTCAAAAGACAAACTTGAAAGTTATTTTTCTTGAAATAATTAAATTTTTTTCTAGGAAATCACATCCTGGATCCACACTGCTGTCTGTTGGCTTGAAGGACAACAACTGGTTTGTGCTGGACCTAGCGGAAGGATAAACGTGCCTTGGTTGGCGTTTATCAGGGGACAGACTCACGCCTACCTGGCCACACCTTTGTGATTACCCAGCTGCTGAATGGCATCTGGCAGGAGGGAAGACACCTTCGCCTTCGTCAGCATTCACTGGGCTAGTTCATAGTAAGAATAATAATAAAAATCACAGGGAATTAAAGGTTCTGGTTTGTGAAACAGCTGCAGAATTGCATCAGTCCAAACTTGTAGGAACGATTAATGCTCGCATAAACAATTACAGCTGTAGCTGAAGTGTTCCGTGATAAGCAATGGTACCTATCAGCCTTTCACTCGCTGTTTCTGTAATAAAGTTGTTATAGCTACATTAATTAATCTAACTTGTAGGAAAGATTAATGCTCGCATAAACAATTACAGCTGTAGCTGAAGTGTTCCGTGATAAGCAATGGTACCTATCAGCCTTTCACTCGCTGTTTCTGTAATAAAGTTGTTATAGCTACATTAATTAATCTAAGGACACTTCTAAGCATCATTTTATCCACCCACCTCTCGGAGGAAGCAGTACCTCTGGAGTTCTTAATAAAATAATAAATAATAGCAATATAGACTCTCGGCTGTTTCCAGCTCCTCCAAGACAGATAAAAGTCGCCGCCGTAGCCCCCACATACCCGCTCTGGCTGCATCTTCATCCTGACCTCAGGACGGATTAATAGTGCCTATGATTTATTCCTTCCAAGAATATTCTTTTAAATACCACTGCCACGCACTCGGCTGGTGCTGCTTTGCAGACGAGTGCGTCAGGGAAGGCTTTGATGCATCCGCATCACTTCTGCAAAGATGATTTGCACAATAATCCCTGGAAGAGCTCATCGGCAGCATGCAGACACACACGAGTGGCAGGAATCTGGATGGAGCTCATGAACTGTTAGTATTTACAGGACTCATCAGGACTTTTTTTTTTTTCAGATGAAACATTTTTCCAATAGAAAAATGCCATCTGGATGAAATCAAAACATTTTTTAAGGACCGGCTGGCTTTTGTTGCCTCTTCCTGACCAAACCCAGGAGATTTCCCAGGACACTCCCCGAGCTGCCCTGCTTTGTCCCCTGCATCACCCCAAGCATCTGTGGCTGCAGCCCCAGTTATAGGTTGTTATTATTAAAAAAATGGTAATGGCAAAAGTGACTCTGCCGCGGATAGGCACACAGGCAAAGCCCAGAATTCCAGAAACATAAGCAGCAGCTGCCTGCTTTTGCCCAGCTGTCCAGTCTTTGGACAAGGCTACTGTCAGGCTTCAACAAAGATAATTTTTTTTCCCTTTTGAATAATACACGCGATGCACCAATGTCACCGGTGCTGCCTCAGCAGCTCCGGGTGCCCAAGGGCCCTGGCTGCCCTTCTGCACCCAGGCCAGATTCAGACACCTTCTCCGGGATGAGCTGAGCCCTGAGGGGATGCGAAGGGGTGGATGTTACCGGAGGGACCAGGGGCTCCTCCATCTCCCACAGGAGGTCATCCAGGAGTTGCTTTCCAGGTCTGCAAAACCTGAATGTCTGATCAGAAAATTGCTACTACAGAGTGGGAGCAAAGAAAAAAAAAAAGGGGGGGGGGGGGGGGGGGGGACAA
>NW_010399667.1:22636-24184 GCF_000710305.1 Buceros rhinoceros silvestris
AGTAACTGAAAACAGAAACAACAGGAAGTTGCAGACCACCGCGCAGCTCCCAGGCTCCTCGGCAGTTTGGACTGCCGGCCTTCTGCTTATTCCCGATGGCCATTCCTCCCTTCCAGTCCCAAATAAACCAGGCAAACACCAGCGGTGCCCGTGCGCAGGGAGCGGGGAGCATCACACAAGTGACTCTCCACCCATTGTTTCGCCTTCTTTTGAGACTCCTAACGGGAGAGAGCTGCCGAACGCACCCGCTGACCCAGAAAGGCAGCCGAGTTCACTATCAACTGTTAAAATACGTCCCTTCCCAGGGGAACCTCGTCCCAAAAAACAGTTCGGTGGAACGTTTTTGGTGGGTTTTGTGTTTTTTTTCCCTCTCAGGGAAGTGCAGATGGGGCCAGACTGGGGGAGCATCAGAGGGACCTCCCCCCGCCCCCCAGACAGAGCAGGATGGGACCGCAGAGGCTGGGCTGGGCTTTGGGGGGTTCTGGTTAGGGAAGGGTCCCCAGGGTCCTGGGGGCCAGCAGCGCTAGATGGCATTGTTAGACCAGCGCTGCCCAGATCCAAATTAGTAGACAATTATCCCTCTTCCACTCCTCCTTTTATGTGATGAAACCGGTTACTTATAGCCTGCAGGATAAATTCTATAGGGTGCCTGACTCAGTCAGGGCTGTTTCTTCACGGGCTCTCTCTTCCCAGCTTTCACCTCAATCTGTCATACAGATTTGACACTGCATCGTTCCAACAGTGCTCAGAAATGACATGTATATAATGTGGAATATTGTGCACATTTACAGCCAGGATTTTTTCCCCTTAAAACATTGCTCGCTATATTCTGGCAGTCGTTGTTCTGGAAATAAAATAAAATTAAGGGGAAGAAAAGAAAAAAAAAGCAGAGGGTTTTTTTCTTTCTGCATGCCTGTGACCGTCTTAAAGAAAAACTTTTATTTAGATACTAATGCTATGCAGGGCAAAGTGCATTTGATTTTTAGTGGAGGTTGTTAGTGCGTACAATTGTCCGGCATTTCCACGCTAATTAAAGCAAAGACGACGCAGAGCAACAGCACACGCTGCGTGCACTCAGAGCAGGGGATTTTTATGGTTCTGTTCCATTAAAGCTCCATATTGTAAGTCAAAATTAACTGACATTTCTATTTAAGAAAAATTAAAAAGAGCCCTTTTAAAAGAGCAACAAGATCAGTTCGTAAGTCCGAGAACCCTTTTCCTCGAGTGGATTAAACACATAACGGCAGCTTTGTTTCCCAGTGCTGCCTCTATAATCATCTTTTTCCTGCACTGTAATAATAATAATAAGGGACTAAGTTCAACTATTTCATTCAGGAAAACAAAACTGAAGTCACCGGTAGATTTGAATGACTTCACAACTTGATCTCAGTCGTGGGCAAGCAGGGCTCTGACTCGGCGTCAGGGGAACAGCAGGATTTCAGCGGTATCGGCTGCAATGCCTCCCGCCACCCCATGTACATAGGGCAAGCACTCAGCCCGGGCACACACCCCCCCCCAGCGATGCACAGAGACCCCCACGGCCACCGC
>NW_010399667.1:24357-25269 GCF_000710305.1 Buceros rhinoceros silvestris
CACAGTGCGCATCTCAAGGCTGTCCCCAGGCTGCTGATTTACGGATTTATTGAGGTTGCCTTTTTTTTCGCCCCCCTCCCCTCCTCCTTTAATATCTTTTGTGTTGCAGGTTGTGATTTGTGACCTGCACCCCCAGCTGCCTCAGCCCTTCCCCGGTGCTTTGTGCCGATCCTTTCGGCTGTCAAAGCAGAAGCGTGGCTGGGGCAGTTACGGAGTTAAGCCTTTGGAATAAACTTCTAAATGATGAAGCGTGTGCTGGAGAGAGAGATATTTCTTGCGATTTGTGACCTGCACCCCCAGCTGCCTCAGCCCTTCCCCGGTGCTTTGTGCCGATCCTTTCGGCTGTCAAAGCAGAAGCGTGGCTGGGGCAGTTACGGAGTTAAGCCTTTGGAATAAACTTCTAAATGATGAAGCGTGTGCTGGAGAGAGAGATATTTCTTGCCAAGGCTCCTCCCGGTTAGGCGAGCAGGGGCTACGCACGGGATCTTGCTTCCTTCAGCAGCACCCAAGTGCCTGCTGCAGGGAGTGGGTCCAGCCCGGCTTCGGGTGGGATCACTGGAGCTGTGTCAGGGGCTGGAGGGGGGAAAACCCCTAAAAACTGAGATTTATTGTCACCGCTAGAAAGCGAAAGAAAGAGAAAGGAGACTGTCACTCTAACAACTGCAGTGTCCTTATTCTGGTGAGTTTGTGCCAGCCCAAACGCGGCTCGGGAGATCCCTGCAGCGCTTAGCAAGGTTCAGACACTTTCCAAATGAAGCACATTACCGAATTCCTCCTTTTCATCTTCACATTTAACACGCAGTGTAAGAACCACGGAAAACCACATGGTTTCGATTTGTCAGGTTTCCTCCGTGCGGGTAGTAAATAAAAATAGAAGCGAGGTGGTTGCCTGGTACCAGCGGCAGGCACATC
>NW_010399667.1:25428-27687 GCF_000710305.1 Buceros rhinoceros silvestris
GCTCCAGCCGGGTTTGTCTGTGAGCAAGAAAAGCTCGCTGCTGGCTACGCCTGATTTTATTGTTATTTACATAGAGACTCGTGATCCAGCACGAACTGGTAGGGCTGTGATTTTTGCTTCACAGGGTTGTCCAGGATTTAAAGCCCTGGTTATACCATAAGCCTTGGTCAGAACTTTTTCTCTGGCACTGCTGTCACGGTCTCCACAGAAAAAAAACAAGCCCACTGCTTGCCTTTAGAATTGTTCTGCTCTTTTGCTCTCACACTTTCATTTCAGTTTTAAAAGCTCAAGGAAAAAGAAAAACAAGAAACCTCGTGCAGAGCGACGGCTGATCCTGAAGTGCGACAATCAACAGCTTGCAGAACAGCAGCAAACCCCGAACACTGCAGACAGCAGCACCCTCTGACCCTGCCAGCGCTTCCCAGGAGCTCCAACCCTCCAAACTTCAGGCCTTACTTCTGAGGACATTCCGCTGCTGTGGCTATTACGAGCCTGGGCACCCGCCTCGTGCTCCCCCGACTCGCCAGAGCTCTGCTGAATGTCGGGGCGGGAGGGAGGAAAGGGAGTGGGGGGAGAGCTTCTGCAGGGCTCAAAGCCCCGAAGAGGAGGGGAAGGGTTTGGTCCAGCAGGCCCCAAAGCAGCACCTTCAGTTCTGGAAACCAAAGGGCAGGGGGGCGGGGTGTGTGTGTGTGTGTGGATCCTGCATGTTATTTATTTACAGCTTTTTGTGGCCATAGTGCGGGTGAATCTGCTCCGATGCTGCAAGGGAAAGCAGCTGCAGCTCCGGGGGCTGACGGCACTTGCTCTGTTAACCACTGCAAAGCAAAGTTCTCATTGCTGCGTTCAGAGACGCAGCATCATTTAGTGATTTTAATTGGCTAACATGGGATTGTCCAGACACTCTGGCCGTGTCTAATCTTACTTCAAGACTTGTCAGGAGCAGCAGAAAAATAAAAGCCACTTACAGACTTATCTGCTGTTGGACTGTGCAGGGAATTCTTTTAGCTGTAACCAAGGAAGCACTGCTCTGGAGTTGTTTGCTTTTCATTAGAAACTTCATCCTGCTTAAAAATAATATTGTGGATTCACGCTCAGCCTTGGAGGAATGAAGCGAGGGATTGCGCACAGAAATCCTCGCTTACAGAACCCAACATTGGAGGGTCTGCTACTTGATACCGTCCATGTGCAGCCCAAAATAGTCACTGTAATATAAAAAGCTTTAAATGCTGGAGGATTGCCCCCGCATGTGCCAGCAGGAGCATCTGAGCTGGGTTCCACCCGAGGGAGGTGGTGACCTGGGGGCCGGGGCTGCACCCTCCACAGAGCCTTCCCCCAGCTGGTAATTCCTCCTTTCAGGAGCAGGGGTTAGGGGCAAAATAACTCCCTGATCAGCTGTTAGTTGTTCTGCTGGTGCCAGCTAATAAGCACCAGCCCGACACTGCCCAGCTCCAGCAGCGCTTCCCCGGGAGCACAGTGGGTGCTGGCCGGAGCGCTGGCCACCCTTGGCGAGAGGATGGCTGTCCCCATGGAGCCATCACAGAGTCTCTACCTACAACAATAAATAGCAGCTTGAATATTTGTGTACGTGCAGTGGTTGTCAACAGGCAGCGCCTCTTCCAACACCCGGTACAAGTTACGGGGAAACGCTGATTTTTTTGATAGGGCTGCTGTGCTCTCGCCGTGACGATGCGCGTGAGAGTAAACATCTATCACCCATCAGAGGCATTTCTGGAGCACCCACCAATCACCATAGTAACTGAGAACCAATTACAGTAATTAAGATTCACAGGGAGTTGTCCCTTATAATCAGAAGCTATTCTAATTTTTAATTTATTTATTTATAGGTGTCTCTGCTGCTCGCAGCCACTACCGAGCCCGGGCGTGCTTCCCACTGAGGCACCATGACCTTTTGCATTTAAAGGTCATGGGGAAAGCCTGCAGCAAGGAGAAGGATGAAGAGGAGGAGTACGAAGAAGAGGAGTAGCACTACTGGCGGGGCCGAAGGCGAAGGGTGCCCACCTAAACACGCCCCCCCTGGGGCGTTATTCCCAGGAGGGGTGAGGAGGAGCCACTGGTGCAGCCGGAGAGCGATGCTGGGTGGTGGTGGAGGAGGAGGATGCTTCATGCTCTCCCTCCGGCAGCGTGGGGTGAGAGGCTGCCCCAGCCGCCCGTCACCACGCGGAGCAGAGGCAGGGAGCTGGCCCCAGCTTTCAGAGCTGTCACTCGGCAGGGACCCACAGGCAGATTGGCAGGCCACAG
>NW_010399667.1:27767-35415 GCF_000710305.1 Buceros rhinoceros silvestris
ACAGGCAGATTGGCAGCCAGCAGACTGGGGGGGCTAAGCAGCCTGCCAGGGCCCGCCAGCACCCGGGCTGCTTGGCCAGAGCCGGGGAGATGAAACAAGGCATTTGTGCAAAAATCCCCCGCTCTGAAGCCAATATACTTTTTTTTGTACATACAGGCTCTCAGCTGTGGCAGCAGCATTGTAGGGGCTGCGACAGGGTGACACATGAGAGGCTGTGACAGCATTTTCCCTTACATTTGAAGCATGCACATGGTGGGGGGAAACACAAGGTTAGCACTTGCTTTCCTTCCTCGCTGCCATCATCATTGTAACAGCATCAGACACAAAACCTACTAAATAAAGAGTTATGGAAAGACTATTACTAGATTTTTTTCCCCCTCTGATATTTGCTAATGGTACCAGCACACTTAGATGATTTGAGCCCATTTTCTGTCACCAAACACAAATTAGATATGGAGATAAAGCAGAAAAAAGAGTTACTACCTTTATTCTGCACAGTGAGTATCTCAATAAAATAAGACTAAAAATCCTGTATGTAAATAATAAAAAAATAAAAATCACACTAAGTCAAAATGTTTATTAAAAAAATAAAAAGTTAAAGCAAGCACAGCAGGTATCTGTCCCCAAATCCCCCACTGAAGCTCCATTTCCCAGCCCCTTGCACCTCCCTCCGCAGCTCCGCTCCGGGCGGTGAATGGCACAAGAGATGCTCCTGTTGCGTAAAGTCAAGTGGGGTTACGCGGGGTTACATTGCATCACTAGGCACAAGACATAACCACATGTAAAATGACATAATGCAAATTCCAACAAGATGTGGGCTTCCTCCCACGCGCTCAAACGCTTTCCTGAGCCCGCACGCCACTGGCCCTCTGCGTGACGTCTGAGGAGCGGCGGTACCGTGAGGGAGCACCACGCTCAGGTGGTCACTGGAAAGATGCTTTTATTAAAACATCAGCCTCTCCCTTTCCTTATGTCCTCCAGCCTTTTCTCTCTCTGATGCCGAACATCTGGGCTGGGTACGGCCCTGAGCCAGGCAGGCGTAGCCCAGCAGATCTGCACACCTGGAAACTGCAGAGAAATTTCATTGCAGGGGAATCACACATTTTCCAAACCTACAGATGTATATGTGCACGCGAGGCTGATCCTGGACACACAAGGAGTTGGAGAAATTTCATTGCAGGGGAATCACACATTTTCCAAACCTACAGATGTATATGTGCACGCGAGGCTGATCCTGGACACGCAAGGAGTTGTAATCATCATCTTTTAAGGGAAAGAAAAAACCCCAAACCACTAAAATGGTTTTATCCAATTAGTAGATTAATCATCTCCCTGCCAGGGGCTGAGCATCACCCCTGAACGTGTCCACCAGCCTCAGGCCACACCGCTCTCCATGAAACACAGTGGAAGCAGCCCCGAGCTAACAGGAGGGGGACTGGGTAAAGAGCCAGGGCGATTTTCCTGCCTCGCAGCCGTGCTAATCCCCTCACGTCCAGCAGCTGAGCCGCTTTAGCCTCTCCTAAGCCAGCGAAGACAAACCACTGCCCTGCCAGGAGTGATCATGCAAATGTGTAAATATTTATGAACTCGGGAGTTTTGAATATATGGCCTTTATGGCTGTCAGCCTTTGTGGTTATAGATCTTTTTGGCTCACAGATTTGCTCCTGAGCATGAGAACTTCCTAATTCCAAGCCTGGTAAGTCAGGGCAGGTTTTCACACCAGCCTCCACCCGACACGGTCAGCTCATTGTCAGAAAGGGGTGGAAGGAACACAGCCATGAATACCGTGGGAGCCCACAGCGCCCCCCGAACCCTCCACTCGCCTGGGCAGATCTCACCAGCTAAAGAGGGCATCAAGCTTGTTTTCCTCACCCATCCCAGCACCACGCTGGCTGCCCAGACAGAAGGTCAATGTCCAGCTAATGCACTTCAGTGCTAACAGCAACCAATGAATACTGATTTAAAGGCACTTACAGAATTTCTGAGCCACAGCATAGGATTTGTTCTCCTTAAATTTCAGCCTTCTGCCTAAAGAACAGTCCTGCAAAGTAAAAACCCATCATCTCCCACCTGGTGTTTCCAGCAAACTCGAGGTCCAAGCTCACTCTGTCCATGGGCAAGAAGATGCTTTATTTATTAATTTTAACTAGGCCAACTTATTCCACACCTGTGAGCCTTATTTTAAAAGTACTGAAGGTAAAAGGAACAGCCATGACTAGACTTCAGTATCTCAGCTGATTGCGGCCTCCAGCCTGGTGAAGCTACTGCAGGTTTACAGTCATCACTTCAAGTTCAACCACAAGTCAAGCAAAGATTACAAAGATAAGAAAAAAGAAGCAAAACTTATTTATTTACCTTAGAAAAAGTATGGTATTTTCCACTACTTGGTTACCTTGGCTCTGTCGGTTTACTTTAGCCAGTAATAAAAAAACATAGTGTGAAATATCACCCGTCCTCTTGAAACACCAAGCCTGGGCCACCACAGCAGGGCTCTGGGCAGACATCGATCCTCAGCAACGGCCGTGCTCAGGGTACAGCCTCATACATACACTTGGTCTGTGCTTTGGAGACCAACTACCATCAACTTTGCTCAAGTTAAAAAGGTTAAATGTCCTGGTTACCATCAGACAGAACTTAGCATCAGAGGTATGAAGAAAGCAGCACCCTACCTACCAGAAGTGAGCTGTTGTGCTTTGGTTTGGCCTGGCATATCAGATATTCCTCTAAAACACACATGAGCCACCCAAGAGAAACAGACTTCTGACTCTCTGAAGGCTTCAACAGTAGCACCTCTTAGCCCATTGGTTCCACCCGAGTGGAAAAGACACAACTGCACTGAAACCCAACATGTTTCCAAAGCAAGTTCAAGGTTCAGAAATGAGCTTTCAAGTCACCCCAATTCTGCTTCTGAACCAGCACAGAAACAGGCTGTTAAACAGCGAGGGCAGAACTCACATCAAATCTCCTGTCTGGAGGTGTTAAAAGTCTCATCTGGCAAAGGTCAGGTCACTCCCAGCCGCCCATAAGAGGAATGAAACCAAGGCAGTACCTTTCATCCAGTGCTGGGACCAACACCAGGGGAGGAAACCTTGCTGGGACTGTGGAGGATATCGGCTCTATCCCACCTGCAGCCCACCCGAGGGCAAGCAGAGCTCTGCTTGGTTGTCCCACATTGCTCTATCCCCACGCCCATGATGGGCAGGTGCATCCTATTGTCTATCTGCTCACCTCACTGGGAAGCTCTGGGGAGATAAAACCAGCAGCTGAAGAGCTGAAGACTGGTGATTGCTTTTGTTTTAGTTCTCATCAGCTGTGGTTCTTTCTAGATACAGCATATTTTGTTTATAGGTCCAGCCACAAAGTTCATGTAACACAAACTCTCCTCATGCTTGGTTTTTTGGTTTTGGTTTTTTTTAAATAAAAACAAGGCTGAGAAGGATGTGTGCAACACCATTTTTGGTTGTGGGTTTTTTTTCTCTCCAAGGTTAAGGATCCCAAATGAATGACTTCTGCCATATTTCATATGTCATCCAACTAAGATGACAACGCTGTCTCTGTCAGTGAGAGAGACATCATCTGTCATCATTCCAGGGCTGGGTGGGATGGCCATGAGCAGCCCCGAGACCTGCTCAGCTCCTGGCTGGTGGGTGCCTGGGGGCTTGGGGGATTTTGCATTCACCTCCAGAGAGCAGTCTGCAGCTCCTGCTTAGCAGTAACACTGCTACGGGTGTGACAGACATTGCTGAGCTGCTGGGAGTAAGAAAGTTGTTTCCAGAAGCTGCCAGTTCATAACACAGTCTCTTTGACGGCAGCATCCTGGGCAGGACACTCCAGGGACACCACAGGACCTGTAATACCTTGTGCTTTTAGCCACAGTGAAGAACATCCTTTTTTTCCCAGCACTTACGAGGCGGATGCTGAAACGAATCTCTGCCTCCACTGAGCCACGAAAGAAGATGAACCAGCTCAGGGGTAGCTGAGACCCCCGTTAAGGATCAGCGTTACTATTCACAGCAATTTTTTCCCTAGCCCCAAAATAATTTGTCTGGAAAAGGTCGTAAAATCCAGCCAGCCTGAAGTTAGCAAAATAAATGCCAGGGCTGCTCATCTTGTTCAATGTGTCTGCACGTCTGAAACCCTCAGATCTGGGTATCTTGATTTGATTAGCTTGATTATCAGCATCTGCTTTAGTGGCTTACACTATCAAACAGAAGACATCAGTTTAAATTATGGCTTCTGTCTTTTAGCTTCTGACATAGCTGTCAGGCCCAGACTGCGAGCAGGAGGATTGTAGAAGCGAAAGAGAGAAAGCGCAATGCAACTGCATGTGTGCTGGCGAGTCCGGAACACGAGGGGAAAAAGAGCTGAAGCCCTCAGAAATGGTGGCCTCGGGTTCTGCCCCAGGACTGCCTGTTCGAGAGGGTCATTGCCTGCAAGAACATCAGTACGTCAGAACTTCCCTTCACCTCCAAAGGAGGGTGGAAACCTAACCGTGGTGAGATGTCCAGAACAACGTCCCACCAGCCCAGCAGCCTTCCGTTTCTCATGTGGATGCTTTTGGATGCGTTGGGACAACATCTCCAGGCTTGGGGAATGTTACGTGCCAGGATATCTCTTTTTAGTATTAACAGCTTGAGCGCATCGCCTGATCCTCCTCTCGCCAGCCTCTTCACGCCTGCGAGGATTCGGAGAGTTCAGTTATGGAGGAGCAATTATGACGCAGATTAGATATCAGACTTCTGTGGGCAGAGATGACACCATTCAGTCCTACATGTGGAGAAGAGCTGAACAGATGGGAATTTTCCTCATTTATTTTGTAACAAAGCATATTTGTCTCGCTGGAGTTTGGGTGCCACAGCAAAAGAAATGTCAAGTATCTGTAAAAGCTCTTTTTCTGGTCCACAGATCGCTGTCTCCAACGGAGAACGGTGAACAGGCAGATCTAGAGCTATTTCTGACATTCCACGGGGTTTTTGTTTTTCCAGGCCCTTCAGTTTTCTTTTTGGTAAGATATCCAGAACTCTTCACTTTACTCAAGGTTTGTTCCTCTCTCTTGTTCTCCTTTTCACTTAATTTCCTTCATTTTCCCAAGCTCCCCTCCCTTTCTCATCATATCATATAATTCTTTTATTACATAGTGCACGAAAACACACCTTTCCTCTACTTCTGGCTAAAGGATCATCAAAATCAGCAAGTAAAAGGAGTGTAGGAATGACACGGATGCTTTAAGAACCTTTGGCTTCTGTTACTCCAATAACCTCTCCTTGAAGGAATGACTTTGTTGCAGAGATTTCCAGTGCTCCTTTTGTGACCAGCATTCCAGTGTGTGCCATGTACGCGGCCCGCCCTTCCTATTTCCCTCTCTGGGACATCCCACACTTCCCAACCTGCTTGGGCCAGTCTCTCAACTCTAAAACTGACACCAGTGATGGGTAGTTCAGCGTATGAATGAAAGGAAAAAAAAAAAAACCCACCAACCCCAATGAAATTATTAAATTCCTTAGCAGCTGGGGCAGAGGATGGAGTCGTAGCTCAGCAGGAGGACATGGCACAGCCCCTGCAGACCTTGGGGGGGCTTCACCTTCTGATTATTCTGCTATTTAACGGGACTCACGTGGGACCCCACAGGTCCAGAAGCACAGGGTGAGCAGAGCTTGGCAGCAGGGCTGAAGGTCTGCAGCCAGAGGAAACAATTTCAGATTTCTAACCATGTCCCCATGCTAGAAAGCAGTGCTGGACTATGACAGTATTTCATCATGATGTGAGGAGTCAAAGCATGACGCCTATACACCAGAGGAGGAGGGTTGGGGTTGTTTCACGAAGTTTAGATAATGCATTGCTATTTTATGTACTTTAATTAAGCTGTTATGAACTGTAGTTTAGAATGCAGTGTGAAAGTCGGAACTACCTCTTTGAAAGTCTCAAAACTGGCTACTTCAATAAATTTAGAGGGCAAAATTTGTGATATGCAACAGAAGATGTTTAGCAGAACCGCTGTATATTCATAAAACAGAACCTGGATTTATTTTCCCCTAAATTATTCCAACATTAATGGGACTGAAAAAGTAAGGTTAGCTTTTCCCATTACACAACCAGATAAATTCCCAGGGAAGAAGGTGGCTGAAGGAAGACTGAAGCCTGAGATGGGCAACTGAAAAATAATTCGGTTCTGCTCCTCTTGTATTTCCCGCTCTCCCCGCTGACGGCACACACTGCGCTCAGTGCAAGCGTCGATGCACATTTCAAAGAGCGTATGATGCCTCTTGGTCCTCAAGCTGAGGGGACCCGTGAAGCAAAAGGAAATACTGTGAGAACAGGATTGACTCGCACACTGGGAGCAGCACTGGGCAGCAAAGCCCCAGTGCTGCTGCTTTCATTTCCAGGATTTAAATGAAGAAAAAAAGATACAACTGAGCTGGTGCTTAAGGGGGTTTGATCATCGTCAGCTGTGAGTGTGAGCTACACTGGAGAGGAAATCTGCAGCATCTCTAACACCTCATCAGAGACGCGAGAGGCTGCTGTAGACAGCAGTATAGATGTTTAACGAAGGCTTCAGTTTCAAAACATCATTATACACCTACCTGTGTTGTGTTTTGCTGCAATGGGAACAGACTTGCTGCTCCATGGTGCAGTCAGAGCAGGAGGCGGGTAGCCCCAGGAGATACATCTCCTGTGCCTCTGCCCATCCCATCGAGAAACGGTGCGATTTCATGGGTGGTCAGAAGGTCTGTGAAGAGTCATGGTGCCCTTGAACATGGATAACCACGTTGCAGCATTCCACATAATGATTTTCAATCTAAGGGGCTCAAAAAACCATTTCTGACAAGGGGCCCGATAGCAGCCAGACGGACAACGTATTTCAGAGCAGGGACCTTCGCTTTGCTTTTTTCAGTGTGTGGTCTCTGGCAGTTAAAATTAGAGTAGCATGATGCACCCGTTTTTCACACGGATTGTACTGTACAAGCACTGATGAACCCTCAGGAGGCAGGCACGGCTGAGTAGCAGAGACGGCGCAGTTAGCTGAGGGATGCAGGTCTCATCTCCCTGCCTGCTGCTACATCTAGGTTTGAAGTCAGGCAATCACCCCCTCCACACAACACCTTTAACACACCCAAAAGCTCTTCCTGAGCTTTTATCTGGGCAGCAGCCCCTGAGGAAGGCCCTGCTGGACCTCAAGGCTGTTCCTGAGACCTCCCTCATGGAGCACTTCCCAGAGCTCCCAGACAGGTTTTGCCACCTGAGCTGAGTGTCACAGCATCTTCCCAGACAGCTGCTTACAAAGTTGAACACATTACAAACCTTCAGCCCGCAGAGAAGCTCCTCCTGTTGAGATCTTGATCCAAACAGGTGCTCATTTGCCTCAGAAGACCATTTTGCTTTGAAGAGGGGGAACTGCACGAGAGGACAGGAAAGTTTTGGCCTCGTAGAACAGTCTTGGAGAGGTTCCTGCAGCTCATTAAGAGGTGAGTTCTTCCTGGGCTGTGTGTCATGGCAATCACTGCTTTTTGCAGACCCAAAGCCTTCTTCTCCTCTGTTAGATGCTGTTATCATCTTCAAAGCCGTATCAAAACAGTGTTTGTTCTGCGCTTTGATTTCCCCCACACAGAGAATTCAAAGAGTTACAGGGTTATTTGAGAGGGAGAAAGAG
>NW_010399667.1:35439-36411 GCF_000710305.1 Buceros rhinoceros silvestris
CCAGGTCTCTGAGCTGGGGGACTGGGGATTAATCCAGCCCTGCCAAGGGAAAGGTGGGCTCTGACTCCACCAGCAAGCGTGATGGTTGCAGTGCTTTGGGCAGCAATATGTTCTCTGGAGCCCAAAGTCTCATTTGCTTACAAAAAGAAAATGGTGACAAAGAACAAAATTCAGTCTGCTCGAGACAAACTGTGACGGTCGTTTTGGTTGTGGTAAAGGATGTTAATGTGTCAGTGAGCAGAGTTAAAGCCCGAGTGAATCACATTTCAATAACATGGTAGATACAGATGCGCACGTGCAGGTGATTTCCACAGCCAGAAAAAAACTCGGGTTAGGTTAAAGAAGGTCAAATGCAAAGGACTGAGGAGGCAGTAGCCAAAGCACACTGATTTTCAAGGTAAACCAGGTCACCCCTCCCAAGTGTGCTGAGGCAGGCCGTAAAGACCAGGGCGGTGGTGCTGTCACTGGAAAATCAAACCAGACAAGTAAGTAATAGCAAAAAGTTAGATTTCCTCAAAAATGTGCACACACCGAGGCAAGAAATGAAGTAAACAGAAAATCCTCTCCACAGGAGGATGACATAAAGCGGGTGTCTCGGGTCTTCACACTGTAGGTACAGTATGGGCTAAGGGCTCATGCAGCAGGTCAAGAGAGAAGCCAGGCACACGTCCGAGCACCTCACCTGCTGCAGTCCTGACTCACTTCTCAGCAACCTCTATGGCCAAGTCCCTCAGTTCGGAAAGAGTTTCCCTAGTTCCACATCTCAGAGTCGTTCTCTTGCAACTTCGTCATCACTCCAATTTATTAAAGGCTGCAAACACACCGTTAAAGAGTTCCTGTCTTCATTTCCCATTCTGCCCCGATGTTATTGCCATCAGTTACCATGATCCGGTGGTAGCTGCTGTTCCTGGAGGTGGTTTCACCAGCAGGTTTCAATACCACCCAGGAAAACGAGGCTTTGCTTCTCTTTTC
>NW_010399667.1:36502-38664 GCF_000710305.1 Buceros rhinoceros silvestris
CTCCTGAGGCTTCCTCCAGTCTCATCTTCCCTGCCTTGCTTCTTCCTTAATTAAAACACGATTCCAGTCCCCGTTCTCCCATATCAGGCTGTAATTTTTCCTTTCCCACTCTCTTCTATCTTCATCTAACCTTGTTTATGCTGCTTATGGCTGCGACTGTTTTCTGCCCGATACCCTCAGCAGGCTGTTAACAGCGTATTTACAGACCTATTGATGAACACATCAGGTTTACAGACCTATTGATGAATGTTTCACAACCGGAACTGAAGCGTATCACAAAGTTTGTATCTTTCTATTTTATCTGACCTCGTCAAAGTGAGGAAACAATTATTTTGTGCAAAATACCTCCACACCGTCCTTATTTTATTAATTTGTACTTGTACATCAATAGACTTCAAGACTTATATGGTCCGTATGTTGCTTTTTACCTGCCAAAGTTCTCAGCACTTTTCAATAATTCAGGGCAGTTTTGGTGCAGGGCTTCTGCCTTGTGAAAAACACCGGATTGAGAAGAGCGATGCAGGGTTCTCATGACAAACATGTGGTCTCACACAAAGATCGCCCTGTAGCAGCTGCTACTGCTCTTTGACTCTGTAGGTAAAGCGCAGAGAAGAGCAGTAGGCTGCCTGTGGTTTTGCAGCACCCGCAGGGCTTTTTTCCTGGGTTGGTCCCTGCAGAGCCCCACCAAAGCCGAGGACCTCTGCGCAGATGCTGCTTGTGGCACGCAGCTCCTCGCTGGCAGCCCGGTGGCAGGTAGTTGCTGCCTTGGAGCACATTGGTGGTAAAACACCTCTTGAACTAACAAAACTCAGGTTTCATGGGTCTATTCAGTGCGCCAGATGGTGGGGATGACCCTCCACGTAGGCGTCGGAGCCACCACTGCTCTTACCACGAGCACGGCACCATCGTGTCCGAGCTGCCGCACGGACACTGCAACCATCGTGTCCGAGCTGCCGCACGGACAATGCAATGCAGCAGAGCAGGAGTGTTTCGCAGGGCTCATGTTCCTCATTGATGAAGTAACAGCAACACCTTTCAAAACAAAACATCATCCTTTAAGCCTAGATATTTCCCTGATGTCAGAGTATCACCAATGAAACCAGCCTTTGCCCCGAGCAACGGCACGGACGACGCTGCAGAAACACCCAGCTTGGAGGAGAGAAACGTCCCTGAGCACTTGTAATATCCGTGTCTGCACTGGGAGACCGGGACATCACACACACGGCTGCATCCCAAAGCAGATTTCACAAACCCACACAGAACACTCCACGTCTTTGTTTCTCCCCTAAAATACTTCCTGGCAGATTTAATATTTTTTCACCTTTTTAAACTTTTTTTTTTTAACAGACTTGAATTCTGAGTGTGCACATTCCACTGCCGTCAGCCAGAGGTGGGTTTATTTATTTATTAAAGGGTTTATTTATGTATTTTCACAGTACAGCCCAATTAAACTTGACAGCTTATTCACAATGGGTTCCTGCCCGATGGCAGCTGAGACACATCGCATTATGAAAGACAGCGTAATAAACCAAATAACTAGTCGAATTAGCTATCGGTATAGTCTGTGCTCCTTTGTTTATGGTTTTTGCCATCTGATATTCGTGAATCTTACATTTGGGGACGAGGAGGCATGTTCTGTGCATGCCACATGACTCGATGCTCAAGCAGCTGGCATTCCTCCACACGGTGCACGTTGAAATCACCCAGAGACACGTGCACACCTTATTAATATTGACACGTCTTCATTACCAGCAGTGGAGGCGTTCTCCCTCCCTCTCCACAGTGGCTGGAAGGGGATTTCTGCAAGGGGGTGACTCTGTGGGGGGATATTCCCCTGTCCGCCCTGGGACTGCCCAGCGCTGGCTCCTCAGGACGTCTGTGCCCCAACACTTGGAGTCAATAAGTTTCTTCTGTGCAAATCTTCTGATTCTCTTTTTTTTTTCTTTTTCGCCTGGAATTATGCAGTATGGAAATAAGTCAATCGTGCTGCGAGATTGCCTTGCCTCAGGGAGAGCAGGACAGGGTTTGGGTGCTTTCTCCATCCCGAACCCGAGTCCTGCTGCCTGGCAGAGCATCCACCAGCCTCCCATGGGTGTGGGACCCTTGGCTCAGCCCTCGGATGCTGTGGGAGGGCTGGGGAGCTGCTGCTCTGGGGGGTGCTG
>NW_010399667.1:38735-43342 GCF_000710305.1 Buceros rhinoceros silvestris
TGTGGGACCCTGGGCTCAGCCCTCGGAGGCGGTGGGAGGGCTGGGGAGCTGCTGCTCTGGGTGATGCTGCTGGGCTGTACCCACAGGAGAGAACAAACTGACGTGGGAAACCGCAAACAAATACAGCAGTGCGAGAGAACACAGGGACAGTATTGCCAACACTTGCAGAGTGATAGTAATTTAAATTAGCAGCTACTGGTGCTGAAGGAATATGCACTGAGCACACTGCGTGTTCTCCTCATAACGATACTTGTATGGAAGAACTTTAGGGGTTGCTTTTCTTTTTCTTTTTGTGGACTAGAATGTGAAACACAGGAGATGGCGATGTCACCTAACTTCTTACAGCACAGCTGGCAGAAGAACATTGCTACGTGGCATCAGGCTTAAAAGACCCAAGGAAGAGATTTTCATGGGTAAATAATCTTAAATTTGAATGCAAGACGCTGGAACTTCAAGCTGTTTTTAAACCTAGATACACTTCCTAAAAAATACATTTACACTAAAAAAAATACACTTACCCTAAAAAATATCCGCTTATGCTAAAGCAGTGCAAAGCTCAGCGCTCGCCCTACAGCTCTGCAGGGCCATAGCTGTCCTGGAGCTTCCTGGAGCAGCAGCCTGGGAGCCTGCGGTGGTGATGCCCACCTTTTCATCACAGCACAAAAATACCTCTGCAATGGGACGAGCCTCTCGCTTTATCTGCTTGCGTTTTGAATTCATCATATTTACATCTATTAATGCTTCTCCTTCAGGGTAATCACAAGGGGGGATTAATTATACTCATCAGTTTAATTATATCAGCTCTGACTTGCTTCACTTTTTAGCCTAAGCTGTGCTGTCCAACACAACAGCCACCCTGTACATCTCACAGAGGTGTTCCATCTTTCCTTAAAACATAAATTTTGAGCACCTTTGATACATAACTTCCCATTTTCTTTGCGCCTGTGGTCTGGAGAGGAGCTGATTTCCCTTTTCATCACAGGCTTCCACAGATCACCAGTCCTGTACCGATCATGTTGCTCTTTCAGGGTGAGGCTTTACTTCTACTCACCTCTTCTCCCACAGCCTACATCTTTTCTCTGCGGTTTCTGCCATGTGCCTCCACTCAGAGGCAATGTCCTTCAAGCACAGTCCCTGCCAGGGATGCTGACGCTATGCTCAGGCCCAGCCAGGGGTTCTAATTAAGCCAATAGGCCGGTGGGTGGAGATGGAGATCGGGTCCTGGCCTGGCCACTGTCCACGCTCGACCCTGGCTGCAAACGGTTGCTCATGGAACAGAGTTCCTGCAGGTGAGGTCCCTCTTCTCCTCTGTGATGATTTGCTGCAGTTGGGTCTTACCAGCAATAGAGATATTGCCGATACAACACAACACAAGAGAGAGTTTAGATCCGAGGGGTGGCAGGATCCATCGCTGCAGTTCAAATAGAAAGAATTGGTACAGAGGAACAGAGCCCAGGGAACACTGTGTTTCTGGAAAAAGCAAACCGACACACCCTCCTAATGCCCCGGCACAACGTTGGGTGTTACTGCTTTGCATCTAGTTCCTGCTGCTCCCCTGGGAAGTTCTTCAGCTACTGCACCTCCAGGATTGTTCTAATGATGTTGATATTATCGGCATTGATATTAGTGTCAACTTCACGCAGCACAGTGGTCAGAAATTCTTACTAATCATTGCACCAGAAATAGAACAATGTTAATTACATGAAAGCTTCCCAGCAGAAGATGTTCTGTCCCTGTTCCCACCCCTGGAACAGGGACAGAGGAGTCCTGTCCCTGAGGACAGGAGGAAGAACCGTGGCTGCTTTCCTCCAGCTCCTCTTCCTGCGTTGGATCCCTGGGAAGACAAACCTTGACAGCTGGGTGACAGAGACCTGTGAAGGGCTGCTGGTGTCCCAGAGCACTCCAAAAGGAATTCCTAACTCCGTAATACTGTGTTCTCAGCAACCTCCTAATCCTTGAGAGCTGCTTATGTCACTGCCTCTGTCAAGCCTCTCTACCATCAATCACCAGTGGTGCGTGTGATCAGTTTAAGAAAATAAATAGACTGGTCAGATCTGGACATTTTCTTTGTAGGGGACCAAGCTCTTTCCTGCCACATAAACACCTTTTCTTTCGATGGCAAATGCATTTTCCTGACGTTACTCTAATGAGAAGAGAGGCTGTAAGGGAGAAGGACAATGTTACACAGAGACAACCAGCAGCTTTTTAAGAGGTGAGTGGGTTACAGAATCGTGGAGCGTGGTGGGTTTTTCATGATTGGAATGATTTTTGTTAAAAACGTAAGCAGTTTTGCAGTAGTAAATTTGATTCCTTCCATTTTGGCCCAAAACGCCAGTTCTTTGAATTTTAAGCCTTCTTTTGTTTCATCATGGATTTACTTTTCCCCATTAGTCTTTAAATGTGGAAGTGCCTGTGCAATGGCATCCAGGCTGGCAGAAGCACAGCCCGTTCTCCTGTTCTCTGTGCTTTGGGCATGCCTACAGACTGGGACAGCAGCCCAGCCCTTCCTGACCTCCGACCAGCACCACCAGGAAGAGCAGCTGCTTTATACCCAGTGACACGCTTTAATTTCCTTGATTTCCTTTCAGTGAGGTACCTTCATCTAAACACCTCCAATCTGTGAAGACTTTCAAACGGAAATAGGATCCTAGAATCACCGAATGGTTCGGGTTGGAAGGGACCATAATGATCACCCAGTTCCAACCCCCTTGACGTGCTGTCGGAAAGATCAGTCCATCACCTTACCCAGGATTCCAGAGCAGGATTGCTGCTAGTTACGCAGCTGGTGCTGAAAGGACCCTGTAGACACTCTACAGCCTCTGTACGGCCGCTTCAGGGAAAGCGAATTTCTCCTCCCGCTGTCCCAGCTACAGAAGCAGCAGCTTCCTCCTAAACCAGACGGCGCGTGAACAAACTTGTGAGACTCTCACACCTTTCCACTGCTCTTCTGCATTTTGCCAGCAAATTAGCTCTCAGGGAAGAATATCCATTTTGGAAGCAACTTCTAAGGGCTTTATTGCCTCCAGAAACCCACCCGCAGCCCATCGGCTGTCGGAGCAGGTGACAACCCACTCACGCTCACGTCCGTGGCTCTCTGGCCCAGACCCCGTGCGTGGGGCACAGCTGGTGCCGGCCGTGCGTCCCGGCAGCACTAGGTGGTGTTGCAGCGTAGTTTTACTCTAAATTAGTAAAAGGCAAAGGTTGTTTTTTTTCTACTGGTTTAATCTTCTAACGTCTCACAGCCATGTTTTATCAGCCAGCCTTCCCAAAACTCAAAAAGTTCACTCAGAACGCCTTGTTGCCAAGGAGGGATGCTGGGACTGGCATGTGGGAGGAGGTGGTGGTACCCGAGCACCCCTCTGCTCCCCACACACCTGGGCCGCAGGGTGGGGGTTACGTATGTGTATACATCAGTAATTTCAACTCTCTTTCCAGTAAATAAGATTTGCTATAGCCTCAGAGGGTTTTGAATCCAGAACCCGGTGTGGAAAAGCCCCAAGGAGGATTCCTGATACTCAGGACTTTTCTACATGTCTAAGTCCAGGTTCATTTTCCCAGGGGATGGATAAAAAACACACGCACTTTCTGACCTGGATGGTCATCATTAGAACTCACCCTCCTGAAAGAAAAAAAAAATTTAAATAAAATTCTGCTATTCTCAGGATTTCCAATTCAGACATCCTAATATTTCAAAATAATTTAGCAATTTCAAAGGCTAAAAATATTGGCTGCTTCAAGGAAAAAATTTTGTTTGGATGCATCCAGAAGAAATATCTAAGAGCCAAGGGAAGAGGATGCTACGTATCCCACCTACTGTGGGTGGGGACAGAGAAAACAAAATGGGAAAAATGGTACTTGCTCTCTTTTGTGAAGTAATTCTTCATAAAAATATTATGTAAGGGCTTAGAGTATTTATAGTGAAATAAATTGAAAATCCTGAATTAATTCAGTCCCTTGCAGTACCACAAATTGAACGCATCTTCTATTAAAGCACATCTCAGGGAAAAAAAAATTCCGTGAAAGCTGGGTACCTGCAAGATATTTATTCGAAACGTGCTTCTAGGAAATAATCCTCTTTGCCATAAACGCTACAAATTCTGGCAGGATTCACTGGGTAGCTCGGTCTGCAGCACTCGCACTTGCCTCGTTGACACGAGTCAAGCCTGGTGTCTGTTTCCATTTTGTAGTAATAGGGTAATTTTAACTGCAGCGCTTGTTCGCAGGAGAAAATGTTCCTGTGGCACACAGCACTGAAACCTCCTACTGTGAAGATTTGGCACTTAGGCTATCACCATTAAAATCTTATTAATTCTAATTATTATGCCATTCCCTGAAGAATAAACCATGCTGCATCTTCATAAAGTGCATAACGGGTACCTCTTTCCGTGCTCTCCGTGATTCCAGCACATGGTATTTGCTTTCTCTCCCGCTCCCCACTCCTCCCAGCTCTCGCGGCCAGCAGGAGCTGCCTGCCGGGGGACTCGCAGCCCCTCGGCCACCGTGGCGTTTCTTGACGGTTGTGCACGTTCCCAGAAGAGGGAACAGAAGCGCAGAAGAGGGCTTGGTGGCTCTTTGGTTTTTTCTTTCCTTTTTTTTTTTTTTTTTTT
>NW_010399667.1:43448-58339 GCF_000710305.1 Buceros rhinoceros silvestris
TTTTGTGGTTGTTTTTTTGTTTGGGGGGTTTTTTTCAGTATCTTTAAGCATCACAGCCCCCGCATCACACACGTTACACGGCAGATTTCATGTGTTTTATTCCAAGCTCAGGGTAAACGCTGCTGTCTCAGCCTGCCCACCACACATGCACTCCCAGGCTGCTGCTTCACCCCCTGCCCCTGAGAGCTTGTCCCATCTCTTATTGTTCCAATAAGGAACTTATCTGGGAATCTTCCTGACTGATGAAGGGACTTTTGATCAGGAGATGTCAGAAAATATTGCTGGGAACTGTGCGTGCTCTACTTTGACCTGCAAAGGATTTCCACGTCACACCTTTAAGCATAAAAGCATTAAACATAAATATTGTTGATGTTCTTTCTTCTGTCTTTTGTCTATCCTGTCTAAAAGTGCAGATTATCCATCTCCCAACTACACATCTCCCAGTTCTCTGTGTAATTTTCGGTGCCTGACCAGCCCTGATGAAGTTTGTGCACGCGGTGGGGAACGCACTGAATTCCTCTCCCGGCTCAGGCTGGCTGTGCCAGAACAAACCCGACCACTGCCACTGCTCTCAGCGCAGTTCTCTGAGCTTTCAGCTTTCTGGAGCCATCGGGTTTTCTGAAATCAGAGTTGGTTTTGTGCAACCAAGGGGGGTTTTCCTTAAGGAGCCTCTGCCCGCCCTGCATCTCTGGAAGGGCTGCGTCCGCATCCCGACGTGGTGACCCTGGCTCCCAGATCCTGCCCTCTGCACTCAGAGCTCCCAGGACCAAACGAGTCCAAGCTTTACAAGGACACGGAACAGATCTTGGTCTCCGGTTGAAAAGCCTACGTATGAAACACCCCCGATACTCCGAACTCGTGCTGGTTTTGTGTGGCGGTGCCACTCTGTCACCCCCTACACTCCGCACCGTGTTGGTCCATGCAGTGGATTAACACCACCTTTTGACAAAGTGCTACCTCCTGCCACCGTCGCCGTGTGATAAAGGTACTTCTCCATTTTTCATTATTCCAGCTCACTCCCAAGCACCCGGGATGAGCAGTGAAATACTTAATGAGACATTTATCTAGTCTATGTATTTTACATTTTGCTGATAGCATAATGAGGCAGAGGTACTGAAATGAAACATCCCTAACATTTCACATCATTTTCTACTTCCCCTCCACCATTTTTAGTATTGCGTTTGGGTTTTTCACTGTTCGATGTTTTGAACTTTATCATCACTATCAATAATCACTATGTCAAAAGCAACTCTCTGCTACGCTTTTTTGGCTGGAAGAATGCCTCGCCATTTATCTTCAAGCATATTAGGAAGATGATTGCAGTCTAATAAATACAGCATCTATTCCTCATTCGCGTTCAGTTCCTCATGTAGATGTTTCCCACTATTGTTGCTGCATTTTTAGTTGCTCAAACCTTTATCAAAGCTATTAAAAACGTATTCTTCACTGTGCCCAGGAAGGTTTTTTTATGCTTATTTATGCCCATCTCTGCTTGCCATAGAACCTGATGCACTCGAACGCTGGAAGTTTTCGTGTCTTTAGTTTTTCAGCGATGTCCTAATTAAAGAGAAACAAGATTTATGGGGAGATACAGTGTATTAGACTAATTTAGGTAGCTGAAAAGCAGCCAGCTTGTTGGGCACACAGGCCCTTGTTTAAATCCCTGTAGTTAATGTAACTGTTTATGAATTGGTATTTTCTTTGACTACTTCTTAATGTTATTTATATTGATCGTACGGTTTATTCGTGCGACAGTCCTAAAGAAGGTCAGAGAACATCCATACAACCATGTATTTTACTCATACGACACTCTCGTCTATACAAAGAGCACCGAAAATTTCCTTGCTGTGAAAAGCTACACTGAGTACTCAGGACAATACCCGAATCTTTCTGAAACCGGCAGAATCTTCCAAGGCTCGGGTGCTGCCCTCCACTTCCTGCAGGGTACGTTCCTGTGTTACAGGGCACGTTTTCACTTCGTACAGACATTTTCGCTGTAGGCAGCCTGGTGCAGGGTAAGTAGACAACTCCTCTGCGTGCCCTGTGAAACCCAGTGACACCTCTGGATTTTTAAAAGCTGTGTTAAAATATCTGCATTCCTGCAGAACTGTCCTAACTTCTTCTAGAGTATCTCGGCCGTTATTTAGATTTCTTTTTTCTCTGGCAGATTAGTAATTTTTGTGGCTGACACCCCAAATGTCATGACCTGCTACACCCCATGAGCATGGCAAAGGCAGCCAGCCACACGGCAACGATGAAAACCTGCTCTTCCCTTGTGGTTCTCACACCATCGGGGCAGCAGGAGCTCAGCATTCCCTCTGCCCTAATTCCAACACAAATAGATGCTTCTTCCCTGTTAAAAAGGAAACACAGTCCACAGGCCCTGCAAATCCACTGGAAGACTACAAGAAAGAGCAGACATGCACTGGAGTAAGAGGTCAGAAGAGTTTGTATGTTGAAAATATGTCTGATTCTGTATTGATAATAAGGGAGATTTGAATATTTAATATTTTTATTCACATACTACCCCTGCACAGGAATATTCCTACTGTACTCGTTCTGTATTTGAAAATAAGTAGAAGAAAATAACTTCTAAAAGGGACAAGATGGTATCTCTGATTAAAAGAATTAAACTTGTCTATAATATCATGCTTCTTTTCTATTATCCTGCTGTTCGGAAATATTTTTCAGCCTTGTCTCCCCATCTCCTGATAAAAACCACATTAGCCTCCCTTTCTAATCTACTGGTACAAATATCAGACATAAAAAAATGATTGCTTGTCCCCACGGGAGTCCTGCACAAGCCTGGTGACACCCTCTGGGCTCACCCGTTTCCCAAATGTAATCCCATCTACCCATAAAGCCCGTTTAATTTAATCCCATCCACCCATTCAGCTGAGGAGAATCGACATGGTCTTTGCCGTGGTTTGGCTAATCCCCTCGCCGAGCGTGGGGAGCCGCCAGGGCAGGCAGCTGCAGCCCCCACCACCCCGGACCAAGGCAGGGGAGGGCAGATGCCCACCCCGGGATGCCCTGGCAGGGCACACCACGCCCGTGCTTGCTTTGGTCAAACAGCATCACTCACGTCTGCCCTGCTACGGTAAGTAACGATCACCTCTTGTTCTTCCCCAATGCTGGATTCTTTTAAGGGTGCTGGGCCACCTTGTCTAGACCAGGCTTTTGCCAACAAAGGTTGGAACCGAAGGTCCGGGAGGTCCCTCCAACCTGGTGTTCCACAGTTCTATGATTAAATAGGGATAGAACGAAACAATCACCGTGCACACAGTAATTAATGCCTGTTGTAGATATTGCTCAGCCAAGTAGCAATGGGGTAAGGCAGCGTGGAAGCAGAGAAGGGAGGTGCAAGGCAAGGGGTGTAAGGGGAAAGGAAACTCTCAAGCCAGCCATGACCCCAGGACTGGGCTGTGCTGGGGTTGTGGAGCTCTGAGTCAGGACTGGCAGAAAGCCCCACTCTCTTCTAAAGCACTCTTAGAGTAATGACTAACACAGTAACCGACCACTTAAAGCTACTATCCTCTGCTGGAAAACATGGAGCACCTTCAGTGCCACTATTAAAAAAAATAAATCCAAACCCCAAATAACAACAAAAAAAGCAACCCCCAAAAAGAACAATGAAATGAAATAAAAGCCGCAATGGAAACAGGCAGTACAGAACAACTGGAAACCTTCCCAAATTGCACCACAAGCTGTGAATGGTGATTACCAAGAGAATACTTTTTTCTGTCTTCATAAGATAATGCTGAGGGCTGGACCTGTAATGAACCTGATTTTCATCCTTCTTTGTGCCAGAGAGCACGTTGGCAGCCCAGTGAACGTTATGACACTTTGAAGCAGCTCCTTGTCTCCCTACGAGACCCCACCACACTCCTCTGCGGCTTTGCAGAGGTGCAAGATCCAAGGCTGAACACACCGGGAGAGGAGGTGGCTCATCTGACCGGGCAGGAGAGCCTCGGCACGGGCTAAGCACCGAGAAATCTGCCTCTTCTAACCCCGTGCTCTCTCTTACAGATCTGCTGTGCACAGAAAAAGCTTCCTTCCTTGGCAAGGTCATGGCTATTTTGGTGTGAACTGAAGTCAGTCGGAGCACGGATGTGTTCTGGAGTAAGTGGGCTGGGTTTCCACAAGCAGGCTTGCAGCTGGACGCAGAGCAGCCCGCTCACCAGGCGTGCCCTGGCACAACGACCCTGCAGAGGGCTCATACCACCCAGCCCGAGAGAACTGCCGGGCGCCTGCCCTGAGGCAGAAATGGCACCATACGGACCGTCCAGTGACTTCCCACCCGCACAGAAATCCCGACTCTTAATTCTGGGGCACTACCGTTCGTCAGTACCTGCTGTTCTTCCCCACGGTAACACCTGCAGCTGAACAGCATCCGCAGGACACGGCCTTGGCCAAACGCAGCGTGCTTCCGCAAAGAGGGTCCTGGAGCGGTTGGAATTCTCCAGCTGAATGAGGCTGCCTTTGAAAAGCCCCAGTTCACCAGTGGGTAGGGCCAGATTTTGTCATTCTCACATGTCACATCTGAAGTGGCCCAGCAATCCCCTAAACATTTTTTTTTAAGCATTTGACACTTTCAACCAATGGATTTTACTATTTTTCTCCTCACCGATTTTCCACACGCTGTGTCTGTACTTTCCATTCCAGTAAACAGATTATTAATCTTGTTAGCACGAAGAGGAGAGCTTTGGTAGCCTGTTTTGAATATGCTCCCGTATAATGAATTATAACTAAAACTCCGGACGCGCCCGGATGACAGGCAGAGATTACCACATCCGTGAGATTCTGGTTATAAAAAATGCAAGTTAATTTGCCGGAGTGTCATGTATTTAACTGTACTGCTCATGTTTAAGTTTATTTGGTTATATCCCAGTAATTTAGGTCAACCAAGTCAAATAATACAATGACACTGGACTGAAGCCTAGAAGGTTTTTCGCCTCCTGTCTTAGCCCTTCATCTTCAATTGTCAACATTCTCCAAACTTCACTACCGCTGTCAGAATTGACATTGGAATCTGCAGCAGTATTTGTCTTAATCCAATATTTGTCTCATTCCCACTTCTTACTCTCAGTATTTGCCTTATTCCCGAGTGTTTTAATTTTTGTGTTTGTCATATGTCTTCCGTGTTCCCAAAGACTCATCTGATCTGGGTTCTTCTCATTGCATCTGTAAATGATGGTGCAGCGCATGCATGTGTAATGCGGAACGCCACAGAAGCGGAGAAGAATAATGACTGGGAAGACTCAGCTGGTGAATAGCAAGCTGCTGAGGTACCACTCCTGCTTCCACCAGCAGCCTTGGCTGCCCCTCCTTTACCTCTCACCTCCCACCCCTCTTATTTTCCTTATGCAGATTGGACACACTTGGACAATTCGTTTGGCCCGAGACAGGCCAAAGGCAGTGGGAACCCCTCTCCCGACAAGCGTGGGAGCTCCAGAAGCACTGGGCACAGACAGAGCCCCAGAGGGAGGAGGAGAGAACTGCTGAATGACTTTGTTAACTGCTTTACAATGAGGCCACCATTCCTTAACCACTAGGAGCACCAGTTCAACAGACCCCTGCTGTTGTCTTCTCCATCCCATGTCTCAATCATCCCACTGAGGAACCCAGCACATCAGCCAGGAAGGGGAGGAAGAGGAATAAAGAGAGGAATGAGGGAAAGGTGGTAAAAAGAGAGCTAAAAGATAGAGGGGGAAAGAGGTGGGAAAGAGGCAGAGAGAAAAAAGACACAAGTCTTTAATCTTAGGTCAGGATGAATGTAAGTCTCAAAATGCCTAGGAAATAAAAGAAGGGGAAGACAGACATAAAGGAGAAGATAGCTGGAAATCTTCAGATGAGTAGGGTAAAGATCGTGTAGAAACCAATAATTCAGCAAACTGCAAGTTCCTGAGTAGAGGAAAGCCAACAACAAAGCAAATGCCTTTGTCCTTGCATGGCAGCCGCGTGCAGGTGGCCCTGGAGACTCCTCAGCTGGTTAGACAGCACTGTGGAGGGAAGCTGGTGACTTGGCTGGAGATGTCAGACCACAGGACGGTGTCATTTGTCTGGGTCTGAACTGATTCAAACAGGCAGCAGGTGATTAGTGGAAGACTCAAGTCCCCAAAGCCCATTAATCCAGATCCAAAGCAGAACGTCGTGTCTCACCGATTCTTTGCACCAAGTGAAAGCTTTGTGACTTCTTCACAAGGTTTGAAATGTAAAAGGCATCTAATGTCTGAGACATTTGTTTCGCAAAACACGTGCGTGCATTGCTGACCTGACTCACGTTCTCACGTTCCTTGTGGGGATTGGCTCCTGTTGGAGCTGCTTCCCTGATCGAAACCTGCTGCAGATCACCTCAGCGGAGCCCAGCAGATCCCCCCCGCAGGACTCAGATGGCACCGTGCAACAAGAAACTGCGATTACGAATTTCGTGCCAGAAGGCTATTAATTCTACGTCTCCCACTAGGTTAAATCTGTGTCAGCTACTGCAGTAGTGATGTATAGCGTAGACTTTCATCCCAAGTAAAAGGATCTTTCCTACCCTTTGTGTGATACATCTTCTTGGTAAACCAGTCTACACGCCCAATTACTTCCATCTCAATTATTGGCTGTATTATTATTATTATTTTGTTATTATAATTATGATTTCAGGGTTCTGCAATGTCTTCAAGAGGGATAAACGTGGAGAAGGTCTTGCTCAGCGCTCGAACAAGATCCTGGCTGAAGCAAATGCACACGAGAGGAGGGAGTTACAAGGGGGAGTAAAGCACTTGCAATAATTTATGCCACTCCAGTAAAAGATACACATCCACAAACAGGAAGTTCAACCCCTAGTTCAGCCATAACAAGTATTACTTGTTCCTGATTAGTATTTTTTAGAGCTCTCTAGGGGTTTGGGGTTGTTTGTGGTCTCATACAACCTGTGACTATCCCAGACGGTCCACAGCCATGCTCCTGATGCCAGCGCGCCTGTGACACCTTAGGACACAGTCCTCAGGCAGGAGACAATTCTCTGCGGGGCCAGCCCTGGTCTGAACAGCAAACGTGCTGTGGGTTTGCTGGTTTACATCGTGTCAGGATTGCTGATGTCCTTGCAGAAGTTTCTGCCTGAGCCCTAAATCTTAAAAACTATTTTCTCAGAGCTTAATTCCATCTGGTACAGTCAGCTGGCTGTTGAGGATGTTAATCTGATGGAGAGAAAGTCGAGCCCTTACGACATGTAATGAACTGAGCCTCCCCGTCCCTTCCACGCCTGCTCCCACCCTCGCTCACCTGAAGCCTGTCTGTCATTCTAAGCACCAGCAGTGGCTGTGCTGATGCGTTGACTTCTCTCCTCGAACTGGACACATTTTTGCTGCAGATTTTTGGATTACCGAGCCCAGATGCTGCAGTAATAATGAAGAAGTATTAATGTTATTAGCTAGTATCTTCCCCTTTGGATGTCATTTAACACTCTTTTCTCTCTCTCCCCTCCTCTCATCTGCCTTAGTGCAAATCAGAGCTTGTTCTACCCGCTGAGGAGCAGGCTGGAGAGCTTGGCAGTGGGAATTAATAGGTGGAAATGGCAAAAGACTTCTTTTCTTCCTATATCAAAATCTATCTGCAATATTGCCACATTGGAAGTTCTTTCAGGAGTTTTTCTCTAAAAAAACCAAAAATCAGAAATGACCTTAACAAACCAAGGAAATTCTGCACATCACTCCCTCTCTTCCTATCGAGAGGAGCAGTGCTGCCAGAATACACAGTACAATACGTCATGAATTCACATGCATAAGCATTTCGAAAATCCTTCTTGGACAAGGTTTCTATTTAATTGGCTTAAAAAGCCACTCTTCTCCCACACAGTCTTATGCAGAACCATCTGTGCAGGGAATTAGCAATCTGGATAAATAGTCTGTGAAGGAATTCGCCCTGCCCTGCGCGGCTGGACACTGGGGAGCTGAATTCCAGCAGCTGTGCTGACCGCTGCGCCGAGCTCGCCGAGGGGCTGAGCACATAAATCCAGATGAAATGAAGGGCTCAGAGGGGCACGCAAAATTCACACCCTGCTTGAAAAGGCCCGTTAGATGCTGGGACCTGAGGGAAGAGCGAGAACAAAGCCATGGGCATGGCTGGAGACAGAAGTCAGGCCAGTTTATGGTCAGTCAGGTCAGTTTATGGTCAGTCAGGTGTGGATGTGTAAACTTGTGGGCTTTGTTTGCTTATGATAGAAGGAGTTTAGGAAGAACCATCAACATCTAGTTAATTAAAAACTAAATGGGAAAAAATGCACAGAGACCCTAAGAAGATAGTGCTATGGCCACTGCCTCGCAATTGCATCTTGTTTGCAAGTATCCCCAGTACTGTAACCGCTGCCAAGCCTGCGGAGGTGGAGGCTCCTGCTCTAGTCTGGTTGCCAAACATGAGTCAAAAAACAAAGCTTACCACCAAAACAAATTTAAAGGATGTTCACAGTGTGTTTTGCAAAGTTTTGAGCAGAGCACCAAAACTTGCCAGCAGGAAAGGTGCTGGGTGCTGGATTCACAGTTATTACGTGAAAAGATGAGTAAGAGGGTCAGCATTTCAGCTCTTCCCCACCCCCACCCCTTTTCTGGTTTTCACGTGGACAGCTGGAAAAACCTCTCCCATCCTGGTTGTTGAGGCAATAATACAAGCCTTCAGCGGCACTTCAACTCCTGCTGCTTTCCTGTGTGAGACGGTCCCACCCGGCATACGAGACTCCGCAGGCTCCCGTGAGGGCCACATGGAGCCTGCTTTCAGAAGGGTGATGGCGGCGTCTTACTCCACTTTCAGTAGGCCATATAGAGAAGGGTTTCAGAGCAAAATCCTGTGGGCATGCCCTGGGGATTAGTCCCCAGATTCGAGACAGGAGGAAGCTACCACACAGCACAGGCTGGCACATGAGGTGTCCCAGGGCCACCCTACAAGTTCCACCTCCAGGACTCCTGGAGCAGTGTTAAACGGCTCCATGTGAGGCACGTTAACACAGGCTGTTCAAGCTATTTAGTGCCCACTTAACGCAAAACTTCCTCTGGGCACTGGTATTACTGCCACTGCAGTGTGATACCTCTGCAATTATCACTGTGGCATGGTACCCCTAGAATATTATTGTCAAAGCAAGATTTCCCAGATGGTTTTAATACTTCTCCATGCTAAACATCAGCCCCCAAAGCCGTTGGGAGTCATGGCTGCACCTGAAGTTTCCCCGGCTGTGCAGATCCCATGGGTGCTGTGGTGGGGTGGAGCCCACCCCTCTTTTCCAAGCCACCTCCCATGTGCGCATTCCCTCGGTGCCCCCACGTGCCATCCCCTTCCCAGTTTGCTGCTCCTCCATCTCAGTCCAAGGGAGCCAAAGTATCAGATGCCTGCTACCCAATCCAATCTCCCCAGCGGACACTAAAAGGATAATAAAAGGATAATTTACTAGTATTCATTCAGATAATCCATCTTGAGCAGATTTTGAGCTATCTGCATATGCCTAATTAAGATTCACTGCAGAGCGTCTGCTGTCGGTGCCACCGCAGCTCCCCGGCGCGGCACGGTGCATGCCGGGGGTGGGGGGGCCTGCTCGCTGTCCTCTGTGGCCGCTCCCGGGACAAGAGGTCCGTATTCACGGGAGCAAGGTGCTCCAAAAAGAGAAGGTCAGCTGAAATCTGAGAATTTGCAGAATTTTTCTATTTCAAAGACAAGAGAATCTTTTCTGTGTTAGCAACAATTTCAAAGAATCTACCCCTGAGGGAGTCATCCTTCCAGCAATATAAATTGCTTTAAAGGGGGAATCAGCCCAGGCAATTAGACCTTTTAGAACAGGTGACCACCCTCCTACATATTAAATGTTAGAAGGCAAAACTGCCTCTCGCATCCCCAGCGATGCGGGGTGCTCGGAGTGTCAGTAAACATACAACCATAATTACATGAGCTGCCTCATTTCACCAGAATCTTTTCAAGATCCATCATCTGCGCATTGATTTTGGATCGCAGGACTGCGCGCTCTCCTCTTTTGTTAACGCCGGTTTAAGCAAGATTTACCCTCACAGAGATAATTTGTTCCTAAAGGTTTTGTCGACGTGGTACTGACGAGCTCTGCGGGGCGCGCGGGTCTGGCCTCTTCGGCGGTCCCGCTGGCAGGGCACCTGCCCTTCTCCTCCAGCCGTATGCTGGGGAGCTTTCTCAGACCTCCCTTTTAGAACCATTTAAGTTGGAAAATACCTTTAAGATCATCAAGTGAGTCCAGCTGTTAACCCAGCACTACCAAGCCATCCTGCAGGACCATGCCACAGCCACGTGATCCCTCACAGAGTGGTTCAGTGCATATACTCACCATTTCATTTTGCTAAGGCACCAGGTTTAGGTTAGAAAATGGTATCTCAAAGTTTCTTCAGCCTCGAGTGCCTGTTTCAGCCCTGATTTGAAAACAGACAAATGAAGAAAGAGATTGCAATGGCAAAACAGAATCATAGCATAGAAACATGGAATGGATTGGGTTGAAGGGACATTCAAAGCTCATTGAGTCCAACATCCCTGCCACGGGTAGGGACATCTGCCCCCAGAGCAGGGGGCTCAGAGCCACAAAGGCCAAATGACCTGGGATGGGGCCAGCGATGGGGCTGCTCCCACCTCTCGGGGCAGCCTGGGCCAGGGGCTCACCACCCTCAGTGTCAAACATTTCTCCCTTCTCTCTGCTCTGACTCTCCCTCTGTCAGTGGAACCATCAGCCCTTGTCCTGTCCCCACGGTCTCACCACCCTCAGTGTAAAACATTTCTTCCTTCTCTCTACTCTGAATCTCCATCTTTTAATTTAAAACCATCACCCCTTGTGCTGTTCCAACAGGCCCTGCTACAATTTGTCTCCATCCTTTCTGTGCTCCTTGCAGCACTGACAGGCTGCACTCAGGTCTCCCCGCAGCCTCCTCTGCTCCAGGCTGAACCCCCCCAGCTCTCTCCCCCATCCTCATAAGAGAAATAAATAGGAAACAAGTAGATTTTAAAAATACGTTAGCAAAACTGATGAGCAAAAAGCAGGAAAAGCACAGCGGGTGGGAGCCCTGGCCAGTGAACACCGAGCCACAGCACTTGCGGCTCCCCTGCACCCAATGCCCACCCAAGGTCACCCAGCTTGGCCACCACCAGGTAGGCACATGGCAGTGCCAGGAGACCAGCACCCCAGGCTGGCCACCCCACCTTGAGCATGGACCTTGGGCCACAGGGAGAACATCCCAAACTGCCCGAGAGCACTGAAGGTGACAGCACCCGCTCCAAGATCAGGGCAAGTCAGACCAGGTCAACACCTCTAGTTCTGCCTGTCATCAGCACCTCCGATACTGGCAGCTGAGGATGGTTGAACAATATTTTTTCTGGCACACCTTATTTTTGCAATATCATAGGGAGGGAATGAACAAACATCCTTTTGTTGGAAGGATCAGGCCCTGTGGAGGAGCGCAGGCTGAAGTGCTTGAGCCCGAGTTTGAAGGAGATAACAATTACCAGCAAGTCATTACTTACAAACGGGATAATTTTTCAAGCAAGCATGAATGCCTCTGCACATTCCCAGCAAGCAAATAGGTTTGCAAATTCCCTGAACTGGAAAAAAACATTGTGAATCCTGACCATATGCTTTTCTCTAACTGTATTTTAAAAAATATTTGCTTAGTCCTATAATCTAAAACGTGAAACACGATTTTGAGTTTAACCGTGTATCAACGCTTGGATGTTTAGCCTGTGGCTAAACAAGATTTTCCTGTTCACAGTTATGATTTCATGTTTTGCCGTAATAAAAAGCCTTCATAAAAATATAGACGTTCACAGCGCAAGTACTGTCATATCATTAGATTATAAATAAACATGAATTACATTAAAAAAATCTGTAAGTGTACCACTGCTCTCCCAACCAACCCCTCACCATAACCAGGCTGTCGTCAGCGCCTTCTGACGCAACGGCGCAGCTACTCCCACCCTGCAGGAGGACCCGTCTCCTTCCCAAGGCTCAGGAAGAAGTTCAGGAAATAAAAGAGAACTGGTGGGCTTGTGCCACGCTCGGGGGTGTTCGAGAGCCTGCGCTTGAGGCAGACAGAGCTCAGATGACACCTGTGTGAGTGAGAGACGAACGTAGAACAACCCAGGCTTCTCCCCTGCGTGTCGCTGCCACGAACGTGCTCTGTACGGGCACGAGCTCACCGGCCTTCCCTGTGCAGGGTCCCCTGACCCAGCAAACCCGTGGCGCCGCTAACAGGTTATAAACACGATGCTGCGTTCGACAGGATCTCGTGACTGTACGCGGGAGTATCTTCTTCCCACTTCGTGTACACGAGGTGTTTTGCTCGCATTCCCTCCACAGCCTAAGGAGAACAGCGAGGCACCACCACCCTACCAGGGCACTAGACAAGGCTTTTGCTTGCACCAGCCCTTCCATCGCCCACGGGTTGCCTCTAGCCACCTCTTTGCTGCTGCTGAAGCAGCCACAACAGGATCACTCGGCTGACTCCAAGGTTTCACACTTGTGGCAGAAGTCTGCCCTTTCAATCTGTTTGCTCCCCTTCTCTCTCAAGGTGGGTGCTCTTCGCTTGTCACTGATTTCGCTAGGAACTGTCATTTGTTTACATTTTTTTTCTAGTGCCATGAAATGATGCATCATTCAACACCAAGGTGCTAGTAAATGACACAGTAATGGCAAAGCCAAGTATGCTCTAACAGTAAGGAAAAAAAAATCACTAATCAAAGTCTTTCAAATTATATGGAATACAGACAGCTTTTTACACTGTTTTAATTAAGTACACTGTAATTTAAACCACTGAACCATAACAACCCAACGTTTAGTGTTATATCCCTAGGAGAACTTTAAAAATATGCATAATTCTGCCTGGAAGGTAATTGAGGGATATTTTTGGGGTGGTGGGGGTAATTAAAGGTTATACAGGAGAGTAATAGGAATTTTACTTGGGTACTGATAGTGTTAGCAACTGTGCTAACACCTCCTCAGGAAAGGGATCCGTGTTCCCAGCTGAGTTTTCCTCTTGTTATTTTTAAAGGTGGCGAACGCCTGGGCTGAGCTCTGTCAGCCTCTGTAGCCAGTGGAGCTGCTGAGGGCCCGTTGTTCCTATCCCTGGCCAAAACGATGTGCTGCTCTAAAAGTGGTAAGAGAAATGAAGTGATTTCTCCCTATCAGCAGGTAAGAGAGATGCTTCTCGGATGGAGGAGCGAGGAGGAGGAGCAGAGGAAGGGATGGCAGTTTTGGGATGGTGATGGATGAGCACGAGAGGAGGAAGGCAGCTGCCCCCCCAACAGGGGAAGGCTCTGCCAGGCGCTAGTCCGGTGCTAGACGCAGCACTCAATGAAATCCACCCTGCGATCCTGCTTGGGATGCTGGAGGAGCCAGCACAGAGCAGTTTCCATCGGCTGGAGCTGGGGAGGAAGATTATCCTGCGAGGGGTGCTTAAAGCATCGCTTCTAAAAGCGCCTCCGAAAGCGCTCGCAATACATCATTTTAGGGGCAATATTTGCTATACATTAAGGCAGGAAAGGTGCTCGCAGCCCCCTAAAGCTGACGGGCTGCATAGCTCTAACTGCCATGGTATGTACAGGGAGATTCAATGTGAAAAGTGGAAGATAATGTGCTCACACACTAATGGGCACTGAACTAGACACAGGCTCATTTTTCACATCATGTCATCTCTAAGGTTTGAATAAAAAGTAATGGCTAGAATGAGCCTGGATCTATCTCAGACATTATCATTTGCCTCCTCAGTTTTATTTGTGTTGACTTGTACAGTCTAAAAAGATGACAGTCTCCGGGCCCCCGGATCAGTCTGAGTGATAATACACAGCACATTACACTGCTGGTGACAGCTTCTGTTCTCCTCGCTGGCATATGAGCGCGGCGCATCTCCCTCCGTCATCTCAAATGCTATCAACTGACAGAATAAAGAATCTTGCGGAGGGGACATCACAAACCCTGTCTGTTATGATTTTATGAGATAAACTGGAGTTTCTAGGGTATCTTGTTCAGGAAATTAGTGTCAGTCAAACTTTGGGGGATTTTTTTTTTCTTTTCCTTCTATTTTTTTTAATGCAGGTAAATAGCAGGGTCTGTAAGAGCGGCTCCTTATTTTTATCCCCACACAATCAAAGCCTAATTTGAAATTGTGGAAAAAAAAAAACCCAACAACCATTTAAAAATAATAATCCTCTTATTGTGGCGAGGATAAAGGCAACACTTGTGATTTCCTCCAAGCATGACTAAGCAGCCGCGTGTGCTCACCACCTTAGAACGCAGCAACACAATAGAGACTTTTTTCAGGTTATATCAGTACTTTTACTCCAAAAAATCTTTAATTTCCTCATCAGCCAGCAGCCCTAATCCTACAAGTTGCCGAAGCCATCACATTCAACTATAAATTCATACAACCTGAGCCTGCTCAGCTGAACCTTACACGCTCGGCCCCACAGGCATAATGCTTAATTAAGTGTAATATCCTTATTTAAGACAGACATTCTCAGAAACCCGGGCAAGTGTTCCAGAAATCATTTTCAGAGATTTTTAGTTACAGGAATGTATAGGGGGAAAAAAATATTACCGAGATAATCTACAGTCTCTGGAGGATTACTACCTTACAGAGCTATGCAAAACCCCCTAATTCTTTTGTTTAACCTGGAAGATAATTTTAAACCTTCAGCTAATGAATCCCAGTAGGTTCGAGGGGTTTTGGATTAGTCTCCAATTTGCTAATCCTGCTACCGAAGGTGGGGGAGGATCCGTGCTGCCCTTCTTCCTTTCCGGGTTTTAGCACAAGTGTCACTGCCCATAGAGATGCGGCTCCTGGATCGTCCTCCTTGGAGGCCGCTGGGGACAGGGACCAGCAATGAGGTCCTGCTGTCCCAGCCGCATCCCAGGGGTG
>NW_010399667.1:58416-64374 GCF_000710305.1 Buceros rhinoceros silvestris
GGGACGGGGACCAGCAATGAGGTCCTGCTTCCCCAGCCGCATCCCAGGGGTGCAGAGATGCTCCTGCCTGCCTCGTGTTACACACGACTGAGGTTTTTTAGGGCTGCCACTGTTCTTTAAACCTACCGAGATGCTTTTCTTACACTTTCAAAACCCACACATTCCAGAATCACAAAGATCTACACGTAGGTGAACCATAATCTGCCAATTGTGGCAGCTGTTTCCCGTGTAATTTCAGATACTTCTGAAACTTATAACGAATGTGTCTCACTTGGCTGAAGTTCCTGCCAGGGTGTAACTTGGGCTGTTCGTGGGCCTTTTCAGACCGTTTACCTGCTCTGAACTTCTCCCCTCTAGGTGAAAAGATGCCACGAAACAGATGAAATAGAGAACCCCCTCGCTGCCCTCCCCACCTCAGCGGGATCCCCCCTCGCTGCCCTCCCCGCCTCAGCAGGATCCCCCCTCGCTGCCCTCCCCGCCCTCAGTAGGATTTCTCTTTAAAAGCTGCTTCCAGGCAGATTTCCCACACCACGTTCAAGCCTTCCATGTATTTTACAAGGAATAGAAATTAAAATCATTACAAAAGCAAAAACCATGGGGGAAACGGGAAGAAGTAGAAGCAGCAGGAACCACTGGGTTTGTTCCTTCTCCAAAGGCAACGGCACGAATGCTTCTCGCACAGTTACAGGTGTAAGAACCAAACCCGTAGCAGAGGCTGGACCCCCAGGCAGAATGTTCTTCTTGGCCATAAACCTGCCGGGTTGGGGCACTTCTCATAAACCTCAGCACCTTACTGTTGTTACTTCCTCAGGAAAACAAACAATCGTACGTGGGTGCATGTGTGTGAGCAACAAGGTTGGAAGGCACGAGAGGATACGTGCAAAAGATGAGAACATCTTTGCTCCGTTTATACCAGCAAACTGTTTGGACTCCGTAAGCGTGCCCAGCCCACAATTCTTGTCCCTCTGGCAGCCCTCTGGCTGGCTCCTGCATCCTCAAGATGGGGGAATTTTTCTCTTTTCCTCTCTCCAAACCTCATCCTTGAGGCCATTTAATCTCTATTGGGTTGAATAATGGCCTCGCTGTAAATAACATGTAGCAGTGTCTCAAACAAGCCCAAAGAAGCTGCAAAAGGGGCTGCTGGTCTGTCCACAGAATCGCTGTGGTTGGAAAAGACCTTTAAGCTCATCGAGCCTAGTGGTTAACCCAGCACTGCCAGGTCCCCACCAGCCCATGTCAGCACCACAGCTACATCTACGACTCCCTGTCTGCCCACACGTAGCTGGTGAGCTCCACCACTGTGTGGGCAACCCCACCTCCGTGAACCAGCCACGGTCACTCAGGACCTTCGGTAATGCCACCTATTTCACTGCCAAGCTCCTTAACCCCCATTAGGGATTTATGTCCACTTGGAGGGTGGCACAAAGCCACCTGCAGCAGATCACAGTGCTGGGGATGTGCACAGCGAGACAAAGCTGCCGGGAGCCCTGCCTTTGCTCAGGGCTTCGTATCCAGGACAAGGACCCCTTAAAACCTGGAGCTTCCTTTTCTCAGGGGCCTGTGGATGCATAAAAGTGGTGGTGGTGACCTCAGCAGGCCAGGAAGCTGGTGAGAACAACCCCACCACCGATCCATGGAAAATGGCATGAAGAACCCAGCAACAAACTGGGCAATTCCCCAGCCCGAGGAGGGGGGACTTGGCCCTATTAAAGGAAAGGTTCGTGCTTTTGTCTTGTGCTGCAGTTTCCAGCGCTGCCAGAGGCTGAAGCCCTGGCAGTGATGTGCTGCTGCTGGAGCACATCGCATCTGCGGGGCCATCCAAGTGTTTTATATGCAGGAATTCTCCGGTTAGAAGGCAAGGACAGTAATTAAAGGGATGCAACTGTTAAGTAACACCTGCAGCAATTCCATTTTAGAACTTGACCTTAATTTCATTCACTACTGAAATTAGCTTTTTATTCATTGCCCCAAAAAAGTAAGCCGTGCTTTCTTAGAGATTCTCAACAGGTTTTAGTTCGGTTTTGGTTCAGTTTAGTTTAGTTTCGGCATCGTTCTTGTTTCACTCCTCCAGGCGAGGAGCAGCGCTGGCGAGGGCAGCGCAGGCCAGGGGCAGCACAAAGGGAGGTCAGATAAGAAATTCAGCGCATCTGAAGGAGAACTTTAGCAAAGGGCGTCCTCAAAAGCTCGCATTGCTATAGCAACAGCCCGGGGTCTGTGCGAGCAGCCGCGAGCAGGATGCACGCTGGCAGGGCGATCTGTTCAGTTACCGCTTCCACGTTGTACCAAGTATGGAAACACCCTAAAAGGGCGCAGAAATACAACCCTTTTTCCGTGCCTTCGGGGAGGAGGGTGCCATCCCATGTAAACTAAGCGCGGGGCACTCCCCAGGAGTGGTTTATAGCACGGGTGAGTTTTCACTATACACACGCAGGGGATGGCAGGAAACACAGAGAACTCCCGAGCCGCTGACCCTGCCCGTACCTTGCTCCCATTCAGCAGCTCAACCTCAACCTTGCTGCCAGAACCTTGTATCCACCAGTGTGGTTTTCAGCCAGACAAAGAGGTAGAAGCCCCCAACGGTCTGGTGTGGGATTACATAAGTCCCTTTCCCTGGGGGAACCTCTGCTGCTATTTAGCTGATTGCAATTTCTCATCACAGCAATTCTCAACATCATCATTATCAGTACAGCAATCAAACACAAACAGGAGCTGGTTCTAAATGAGGGATGGATGGGTAATGAAATAATTGCTCTGCTTCGCAGCCCAGGGACACTCCCCAGCCCCCAAATACCTGACCTTCCTCCTGCGTGTCAGGTACAGTGGGGTTCCATGTTTTACATCACTCCTGGATATCGTACAGCCATAATGCTCGTGTTGCCCAAGGCACTGTGGAAACCCCAGCCCATCTCCACCACCCGGAATTTCTGTTGTATTTTTCAATTTGAAAATACATGTTATCCAGAAATCTGTATTTATTATTGCTATTATTGTTGTTCCTGCCTGCTGCTCAATGCAGTGGCTTCCTCTGGCTGCAGACCGCAAGGGTTTGAGGCACAGTCCTGTCTGACAGTGCTCACACCCATACCCCGTGCTGAACAACACCCAAGGCAGTTTCTCAGATGTGCTCACTGCTGCAATTCTGATAAGCAAAACATATTTTATCACTGAAAAAAAAAGTTAAATACTTACGTGCTCACTTGAGGTACAAAGATTTGATTAATGCAGCAATAGTCACACCTTTGTTGGGCAACTAAACAGTTCTGAGTAGAATAAAATATTCTCCCCCTTCCCAAAGGGAGACTGTCCTCTACCTGTCAAATTTGGCTTGCTAAGCACCCTGGTGTCATTGAACCACAGGCTGGTTTGGGTGGAAAGGACCTTCAGAGCTCCCCCAGTGCAACCCCTGCAGGGAGCAGGGACATCTGCCCCCAGAGCAGGGGGCTCAGAGCCCCAAGGGCCAACCTGACCTGGGATGGGGCCAGTGATGGGGCTGCTCCCACCTCTCGGGGCACCCTGGGCCAGGGGCTCACCACCCTCAGTGTCAAACATTCCTCCCTCCTCTCTGCTCTGACTCTGCCTCTGTCAGTGGAACCCCTCAGCCCTTGTCCTGTCCCCACAGCCCCTGCTGAAAAGTCTGTCCCCACGTCAGCCCGTGTCCTGTCCCCACGGCCCCTGCCGAACAGCCCCTCCCCAGCTCTCGCACAGCCCCTTGCAGCACTGACAGGCTGCACTCAGGTCTCCCCGCAGCCTCCTCTGCTCCAGGCTGAACCCCCCCAGCTCTCTCAGCCTGGCCTGGAAGTGTGATCACTGCTTGTTCTCCCCTGGGATCTTGTGTCTCCTGGTTTTCTGGGGTGTTCCAGTGTCCACATATACTTTTGAAAATTAAATAAATCTCTTTGACCAAATTGGGATCCATTGGGATCCCTGGAGCTTTGATACCCCAACTTCCTCCATAGCACTGTTTACTGCAGCTGTCCCCAACATCCACAAAATTCCAGTTAGGGACCGCGGAAAACATCCACCTCCTTAACTCAAACAGCTCACAAGTCCCTCAAGGCTCCTAGGACAAGGTTTTAGGGTAGTTTTGCGTTGTTTTGTGCTTTTTTTTTTAACATGTTCCTTGGGATCAGGAAAAAGCTCAGGCCTGGCCTGGCCCAGGTTTATTTTCCTGACAGGCCAGGTGCAATAAGCTCCTATATACCCTTTCCTATCTCCTCTTTGCCCTCGTAAGGGAGCCCTCAAAGAGCAGCAGGTGAAAATTGCTCAAGTCTTTCCATTGAGTCTATATGGGCAAGAACCTCACTTCTGACTTCAGTTTTTGTTCTAAATTAGAAATGCTGGTGAAGTTTCTATAAAGGAACCTCTTGAAGCTGTGAGAACCGGCTCTGCACCCACATTTAAGTACATTTTAGCTATATTTCAAGACCAGGTGGAATGTGAAACTTGTAAAGAACAGGAGATGGTTTTGTATGAGCCACGTTGGGATCGCATGAAAAGTCATCGTAGAATCTCAAAATATGCAGAAGATAAGCAGAAAAAGATACGCATCACCTGGCACGTCCCCAGGTCCCACCACGGTGGGCACCCGGTTCAGCCTTTCCTGCAGCAATGGCTCTTCTTTGAGAAGGCAAACCAGCAGGATGTGGGCTCGGTGTGACCTGGGCACAACAGGGCACTGATTGCAGGTGTTCGCACCCACCAGGTCACTGCATCCCCCCCCCTGGCCCCTGAGAAGTCTCCTTCAGAGGGGAGGGTTGTGCAGGAAGCAACTCGACAGCAAAGTCTGAAAGGGCAGAGGAAAGGTGTGGGATGCCAAGTCAGCAGGCTGCTGGGGAAGATTCTGGAACAAGAGGATGCTGTTCTCTGGGGGTTCAGCTGTCTCAGATGCCCCCGTGCTGGAGGGGCTGCACTGAAAGCCGGTACCAGGCAGGCATCTGCCCCTGGCTTTGCTGCGGGAAACTCAATTAGGCTCTGATCAACGAAGCACTTGAGTAAATGCTTCACTTCACGTGTGCAAGTACCCCTGGGGGGATCAGTCTCCTCCTTGATGCTAGACACTTGCTCAAGAGCCCTGCTGAGCTGGGACCCTGCCACCAAAACGCTCATGCTCCACCAATGAGCCTCCACACCAGTTACTGGAGAGAAAAATCAGAAAACCTTGTGCGTTTGACTTCTTGGGTGTACTAGAAAGCACCAGCTGGCGACACACACGTGTCTCTATACACGCACATCTCCAAACACGTACACGCATGCACAGAGAGAGAGATACAGATACGGATGTTTCTCTCTTTCTGGCTGGCAATTTTTTCCTCCTGCATTTGAGTAGAAACTCCCAAAATTCAACTTTCAAGCACATATCCCAGTTTAATTAAGGGGGAAAATGCCCTTATTTCATAGAAGTCCCTGTTGTGCTCCCCGGTCGGACCCTGCGTCACCAGCTACCACAGCAAATCAACACAGAGGCTTTGGGAGAAAAGCCACCCTGGTATTTTTCTAACAAACACAGGCAGGCAAATGCCAGCATTAATTTCTGGGAGCTGATCAGCGGGACCACGATGCCACGCGGCTGTGATTAGGAGCCGAGGTACGGGGAGGGCACCCGGACGCCTGATTGTGCCTGTTTGCGGCTGCACACATCTGGACGCGGGGAGGCGATGGATGCTCGGTGTCCCCGAGCGGGGAGCAGCCTCAGCCGGGTGGTGCCGTCTGGGAACAGGGGAGACCATGCTCAGCAACAAAAACCATCCCAAACATAAATATATATACACATACCCCTCGCGAGTACAAAGCCACAGAGCCAGCGTCTTAGACAAGAAAACCTCGATCAGCCCATCATTAACCTGTCCATGACAGCAGCTCTCCCTCCACCCCGCTGCAGTTTTTAAAGACCACGATTTGCTGCGGACATGGAGCGCCCGGTACCCGGCTGTCGATAAAGCCCGGGTTAAATGAAGAGCG